>NW_013751654.1:0-1196 GCF_000517525.1 Limulus polyphemus
CTGATCACAGTAGATAATAATAGGTAGGCAAACAGCGATTTATAAACACAAGGAAACGTTTTATTGGTGGTGGAACAGACAATAAGCAGTAGCAGTATGTTTCACCATCAACAGAACGTTTCGTTATGTTTATAAATCGCTGTTTGCCTACCTATTATTATATCAGCATACAGTGGCGTAGCCAGGTTTTCCATTCAGGGGGTCAGAAAATTTTAAGGAGGGGCAATAAATGAAAAAGTTGAAATTGATCTTAATTTTTAATAAAAAGATCATTAAAACAAATCAAATCAAATGTAATAGTATTTATGGAAGTTTTATTAAATGATACAAAACGAGTTTATTATATATAAAAGGTGAAAAATAATATTTGATCAATATGCCTAGATTTTTCAGGGGGCCGAGCCCCCTTGGCTACGCCACTGTCAGCATAATGTGCTTCCTTACTAAAGCACAGTACAGGATGTTGGGTCATGCTACCATATAACAAGGAATCACTCAAGCACTACAAGACACAAAATAATACAAAGATATTATCACAATTTCACGAGTCCTGATGATGGTTAACATGCCAGACAAAGTATTTGAGATTCTGTGGCATAAACCACAGAATGTCATTCTCCATATTTTTGGGCCATAGGTGTATTATAAGAATAATACTTTATCCCACTATTCGATGAAATTATCCATGATTGGCGGTGGATAACAGTGACTGGTTGCCATTCCTCTATAGTGTATCACTTATAAATTAGGAAAAGATAGTGCAGGTAGTCTAAATTCAACTACTCTGCCCTTCCTAATACACATCGGCTCGCTTTAAGTTTTAATCATTCCTCAAAATAAAACATAAGTGATCTTGTAACGAAGAAAGATTCTTCACAAAGTAGGAACTAACCAGAAGTGGCTGACCTACTACATGGAATAAAATGTCATGTTTTTGCTCAGTCTGTCCGTCGTTTTCTAAGAGTTCTGCAACAAATTCGTTTATCGAAGGATTTGTTTGTTTTTAATTATGCACAAAGCTATACAAGGGTTATCTGTGCTCTGCCCACCACGGGTATCGAAACCCGGTTTCTAGCGTTGTAAGTCCGCAGACATACCGCTGTGCCGCTGGGGGCCTATTGAAGGAATGTAAGACAGTGCACATATTGATAATTCAGTATTTCATAAGCAAATATAAGTAGGACGAGTACAACTGT
>NW_013751655.1:0-1198 GCF_000517525.1 Limulus polyphemus
ACGTTACTGTTGTTTCAGTAGTGTAAAACACAGGCTTGGACTAGTGTAAGACTAGAGGGAAGGCAGCTAGTCATCACCACCCACCGCCAACTCTTGGGCTACTCTTTTACCAACGACCGTCACATTATAACGCACCCACGTCTGAAAGAGCGAGCATGTTTGGTGTGACGGGGATTCGAACCCGCGACCCTCAGATTGCGAGTCGAGCGCCTTAACCACCTAGCCATGCCGGGCCTATGTGAGTGAACTTGGCTATAATGTAGACCTAAACCAAAACGGTTAATAAATTAATTAGCGAGAATACCCAGTTAATGAAACGATGTATTTTTATTATTATATTTTTACATATTTTATATTTTATATATTTTGTCATATTTTTCTTGAACATTGATTTTATGAAATTATGTACTGTGTAACCAGTTTTTTGTACAGAATTGGCTTTTCAAACTTATAACGAACTTTGTAATTCCCGTCTGTATAATTATCTTTATATAACATTAGAACGTTTAACTTAATAACTGCTTACTTATTTATAGAAATCCAAATTACTAGTCTTGAGAAATTATTTCACGGTATTCTGATACCGTATAACCTTTTCAAAGTATTTTGAAATATTTTTTTAATGAAGGAACTGGCCGAGCATGGGCTGTTATTTTTAATGAAGGAACTGGCAGAGCATGGGCTGTTATTTTTCAACATAAAATGGGCGTTTGATGTAAATGAATAAGTTGTTTATTACCTAGTTTTGGCTCTCATGTACAAGCGAGTTTCAAATAATAAATAAATTTATGAAATTAAGGGACCGTACTTTATTGTTCACCGTTGTGAATAAAGTCAAAATAAAACTACACTTCGAGATCAGTCGCCGGAAACATAAGAACGCATTAGATAAACGTCACTTGAAACTTAAGCTTCGTTAAATGATTTTTTTTATGAATCAAATACAAATAACTGATTGGGGACGTTGTTTCTTAAATTTATCTCATTTAAGGCTTTTGGAATATTGAGTTAAATATTTAACTCCCTTATTGAGTTAAACACTTATCTTGAATATTTCTTCTTTTCTTCTGGCCCCCCAGTGGCACAGCGGTATGTATGCGGACTTACAACGCTAGAAATCGGGTTTCGATACCCGTGGTGGGCAGAGCACTAGATAAGCCATTGTGTAGTCTTTGTGCTTAAGTAGAAACAAACAAAC
>NW_013751656.1:0-1196 GCF_000517525.1 Limulus polyphemus
TGTAATGTTGTGGGGAAATAGTGAGTAATTGAACTGCAGTCACAGGGTATTGTTTAAGTTAACGTTCGTTCGTTACAGTGTTGTTTTAGCGCGAGTATTGAGGTTAAGTGTATCGCAGAGTTATATTCGGAAAGAATAAACCAGTTTTATTAAGTAAAGACTTGTGTCATTAAAGTTTCGTTGGAACGAAGTTACGGAAAGTTAATTAACAAACGGAGACGTAACAGTACCTTCCCTCTAGTCTTACACTGCTATTTGGTGAAATAATCCATCACCACATAAATGTACCTGTTTCCAGCACAGGTTTGGGGCAAAGGACCAGCAATGTCAATGGCTACTCTTTCCATTGGTGTGCCAACTTGATATAACTTCATTGGAGCACGTCCCTTATGCTTGGGTCCCCTTTTAGCACAACATGTACTGTATGTCCTGCACCATTCTTCCACATCTGGCCCCATACCTATACAGTAAAATCTCTGTCATAGGTGACTCAATGTCTTCTTAACTTCGAGATGTCCTCCTGCTAAAATATCATTGGATTGACGCAGCACAACTTTCCGTAACTTTCTCGGTATAACCATTTGCCAGGTCGTCACTTTCCCATCTGCAGTTTCTCATCTCTGGAGAAGAATACCATCTTCAAGCTTCAACTGGTCCCATTGTGCCCAATAATTCTTTGTCACAGGGCTTAAGATAGACACCTTCTCCCAAGCAGGGCGCAAAACACTTGGTTTTAGAAAATCAATTATTGGCTTCAAATCTTGGTCTTTCTCCTGCTCTGATTTAATATCTATATTTGGTTCCACTTCACCATCATCAACTCTTTCAGTCGGCTTGACTTCAGCTTGAAGGCACCTGGTTAGTTCAACCTCTCTTTTGCCGCAATGTCTGCAGTCATTTTTGCAGGGTCTTCGGCTCAGTCCATCAGCATTACCATGGGATTCTCCTTCTCTATATTCAATACTATAATTATATTGGTCTATTTTTCCGATCCAACGTGCTAATTGTCCCTCTGGGTTCTTTAATGATCTTAACCAGCGTAACGCAGCATGGTCTGTCCTGATGGTAAACCTTGTACCATAGAGGTAAGGATGGAAATATGTCAGACTCTTTACTATAGCAAGGAGTTCCCTCCGTGTTACACAGTAGTTCCTCTCTGGTCTACTCAACACCCTACTGAAGTAGACCACAACATG
>NW_013751657.1:0-2624 GCF_000517525.1 Limulus polyphemus
ACTCAAGATACACACATATACAGGAGTAATGGATATAATTATGGAAACACAAGATCCACCCATATACAGGAGTAATGGATATAATTACGAAAACACAAGATACACACATATACAGGAATAATGGAAATAATTACGGAAACACAAGATACACACATATACATGAGTAATGGATATAATTATGGAAACACAAGATACACACATATACAGAAGTAATGGAAATAACTACGGGAACACAAGATACACCCATATACAGGAGTAATGGATATAATTATGGAAACACAAGATCCACCCATATACAGGCGTAATGGATATAATTACGGAAACACAAGATACACACATATACATGAGTAATGGAAATAATTACGGAAACACAAGATACACACATATACAGGAGTAATGGAAATAATTACGAAAACACAAGATACACACATATACAGGAGTAATGGAAATAATTACGGAAACACAAGATACACACATATACAGGAGTAATGAAAATAATTACGAAAACACAAGATACACACATATACAGCAGTAATGGATATAATTATGGAAACACAAGATACCCACATATACAGGAGTAATGGAAATAATTACGGAAACACAAGATACACCCATATACAGGAGTAATGGATATAATTATGGAAACACAAGATACACACATATACAGGAGTAATGGAAATAATCACGGAAACACAAGATACACACATATACAGGAGTAATGGAAATAATTATGGAAACACAAGATACACACATATACAGGAGTAATGGAAATAATTACGGAAACACAAGATACACACATACAGGAGTAATGGAAATAATTATGGAAACACAAGATACACACATATACAGGAGTCAAATACAACAATTACAATTATATGAATAATTTATTAATGGCATAAAATATTATCACAGAAAATTACATCTTGTTTATCAATACATGATTAGGGAATATTGTTCCAGATGTCGTGTATTACTCCCATAAAGTGGTTTGGTTTGCCTTTAGACCTTCTCAACTGTTATATAAGCAATACAGCCTGATGAATGTTCATATCAGGAGTTTGTGCAGGCCAAGCCCTGGTTGTAAGTGTTACATTGGGCTTTTATTGTCACGATATTGTTTTACCATATTTCCTGTGCAAGTGTTACATCGGGCTTTTATTGTCACGATATTGTTTTACCATATTTCCTGTGTAACTTTACATTGGGCTTTTATTGTCATGATATTGTTTTACCATATTTCCTGTGCAAGTGTTACATTGGGCTTTTATTGTCACGATATTGTTTTACCATATTTCCTGTGTAAGTGTTACATTGGGCTTTTATTGTCACGATAATGTTTTACCATATTTCCTGTGTAAGTGCTACATTGGACTTTTATTGTCACAATATTGTTTCACCATATTTCCTGTGTAAGTGTTACATTGGGCTTTTATTGTCACGATATTGTTTTACCATATTTCCTGTGAACTTCGAATCAGTCTTGCTGGATCAGAATCTGACTGTATTTGTCAGCAATCAGGGTGCCAATAACCTTGTGTAATTCACAGATACTGGTGTCCAAGATGCAGCCCAAGCCTCGTATTCCTCCTGCTATGCATCACTATTAATATCATAAAGAATGGTGCAAAAGTCGTGTTCCACAGGGATTATGAATAACGATACAACAAAAGTATGTAACATTTTGTTTATTAAAGTAATTCAGATTGCTGGTCATTAACTTTGAAGCACTTACTTATTCAAAGTCATTGGCCAGCAAATTGAACCTTTACTTTACTGAACAAAAACGTAATTATTTTTATTGTTATTCAAAATCCCCTATGGGGCTCGACTTTTGTACCGCCGTGTATAAAGTGACATACTAGAACAAATCATTGTTGAATGTTGCAGAGCAATTCAAACTTAGATTCATCTGTAAAGATCACACACACACCTCCAGCTTTGCTTATTTCACTGTTCATGGTCTAATGCCTAATTCAACTTTTTGATTTGTTTACCTCTTCTGAATTGGTTTTTGAGCAGCTACACATGAAACCAATTTTTCTTAATGTGTATTTCACTGTTCTCAGGATAATATTCACACCTGTATTTACATCAAGGTTGTTGGCAAGACCTATCATTTGTCTATCTAATAAAGAACATACCCCAACACACTTAAATTATCTTTTGGAGAGTTTTGGTTTTCTATCACTGTTCTCAGAATAATATTCACACCTGTATTTACATCAAGGTTGTTGGCAAGATCTATCATTTGTCTATCTAATAAAGAACATACTCCAACACACGTAAAATATCTTTTGGAGAGTTTTGGTTTTCTATCTCGACCACAGTGCCATTTTCACTTACCCTCTTCAGTCTTGGGTACAGCTTCTACTGAAACTTTGGATGATAATCAATCAGAGTGTAAATTATATAGATGACTGTATTCTAGTGCTCTTCATTTTCACGTAATAATAAAGTGACATTCCAATGTTACAGTAAATGCTTTACCATCTGGTATTTCATGTAATAATAATAAAGTGACATTCCAATGCTACAGTAAATGTTTTACCATCTGGTATTTGGTATTTCATGTAATAATAATAAAGTGACATTCCATTGGTACAGTAAATGCTTTACCATCTGGT
>NW_013751658.1:0-1195 GCF_000517525.1 Limulus polyphemus
TGTCTCTGAACAAGTTACTTAAACGTGATTTGTGTGGCATTCTTGAGAGGGATGTCCAGAAAGAAGCAACAGTCTAATCTAGTATCGTATTTAAAGACATAACATGGACATCGTTGTATCATCCACAATTGTTGAGTATTAGATTTCGGTGTAAAGTTATTGCAACCTTTTCTATCAGCGTACTAAATTTTATTTTTTACGACAAAGGATTTGTTCGAATATTAATTTGAGTTGCGTATTTTGATACATTGAGTGCCCCCCAGTGGCACAGTGGCATGTCTGCGGACTTAAAACGCTAGAATCCGGGTTTCGATACCCGTGGTGGGCAGGGCACAAATAGCCCATTGTGTAGCTTTGTGCTTAACTTCAAACAAAGAAAGATACATTGAGCAAATAGTAAAGTATCAATAAAAATCTAAAAATCTTTATACACATTGTGACGGATTTATTATAGTATATTTATTTTAATATCGATGTTTGCTTGAATTAAGTTTATATTTACAAGTGTACATAATTTATATAGTTAAATATGTATTGCGAAACTCCTGCCTGTTCTCTAAAGTTGTAAAAGATTCTCAAGTATAAGAATCAACAATATATGTATGTACGTAAACGCTTAATGTAGCTTTGTATTATTATGTAATCTGAATTCTCTAGAAACTCTCCACGCGCCAATAAATATAACCAACTCGCCGCGCCAAAAAAAAAAAAGGTGTATCTATTATTGGTTTCCTAAAACTGGTGTGCTACAAACTTCGTAAGCTACAACTGTGCTTAACGCTTATTAATCGGAAAACTTTAGATATTTGACCAGGAGCATTTACAAAGTTCGAACATTACAAATCATTTAACTTCAATGGATGCTAATCGGACATTAATATTTTTACGAAAACATTATATAACTTCATCGTGTTAAACTCGGCATGTGTGGCTGGTGAATAACGAATAGCTAGCTCCCCTTTAAGCGAATTGTACCTACATCAACTCGTAATTAACTCGCTCATCGTGACCCCTCGATAAGATATCAAGGAAGTTCCAGACTAGAAAGAAGACTTTATATTGCTTTAAGTTTCTAAAATGTTTGTATATAAGTCAATGTGTGTAATAACTATTGGTAATAACTGTTATTGTAAATTGTATTGTTGTTTATATATTAAAACATATTTGTGTTAAAAAAGAAAACTGTTTGTATCAA
>NW_013751659.1:0-1196 GCF_000517525.1 Limulus polyphemus
CTTCACTTGGTGTCTCAGAAAGCCAAAGCATAGTGCCCTTTCCATTGCTGGGTTTTCAATCATATAACTGTCCTAACATTTGTAGTAAACACAGTATTAAACATAAAAATGTAGAGCTTACGTCATACTATGAAATACCACATAATAAATAAAGAATAACGAGCCATAAAGCCCTCTAAAGTGAGTTTTTGAGCTCATAATTACCAACTTAAATTGAGCACTTTACCACTAGGGTCTTGGACAGCAGAGCTTAAGTGTCTCTTTCAGTTATTGACTTTTCAATCACATGACTGTCCAAGCTGAAGAAGATTGATAGATAATCCTATGAGGTAGTACCCACACCATCTCTTAATTCCACTTGATAGCTTGGAAAGTATGTGTCACAAAACCATCTAAGCAACTGCTTTCTCGATAATACAACTATCCTAACTATGAATAATCAAACATCCATATTCCAATATTCAAAACATACAACAATTCATTAAAGCTGCTTAATAGTCTTCAAAGCAAGGGTCACAATGCCCTTTCAATCATTAGTCTCTCACTCTAATTATTGTCTTAACTTTCGATAAGCAAGAGGTAATCACATAGTGTAGTGCATACATTGTACTGTGAACATCACTTGATAGGTTAGAAAGTATTAATCGTCATTTCCTTTCAATCAGTGATCGTACAGATCATCAACTATCCTAACTGTAGATTGAGATGTATCCCAAAGACCAACGATTATGGCACAATTGTGTTTAACAATACCACCTGGTTGCTCAATAACAAGGGTTTTGACATTCTTTCAGTCAGCAATCTTTCACATGTTGATTTACTATTGTCCGAATGTCATGTTCAAACAAGTCCAGCTGGATCCAAGATGCTTCCATGCTGCCCAACTATCTACACTGGAACATTTATTCATTTGCTCTCTTTTAGCAGAACTCATGTCATTATCGAGTAACATTTCCTTGTTTTTATCAGGCAAACTCGTACCAGTCAACAATTGTTGACTTTAGTTACTTCATATATTCCTGTGGACTTTGTCAGACGTACTCATAAAGGGGTAGACCGTACCTCGTATGAAGAGAGAGTACTTTTCCCGTCTAAAAATTAAACATGATCAGCATGTAGATCCTTGTTCCATTGCTATTTAAGCCATCATCACATATGGCAACAGTTCATCCCAGTCAGTTCTGTCGGGGTTAAAG
>NW_013751660.1:0-1256 GCF_000517525.1 Limulus polyphemus
TGCTGACATTTTTAGAATGGCACATTTTACATCAGTAAGTGTAGAGCAAGAATTACCAACAAGTTGAAAAAACACCATAATATCAATCTTTTATTACCGAATCGTAACTTTGCCGATATTCAAATAACTGTTTCGCTAAAGTAATGATTCATCTATATAGATAAGTTTGTTTAAAGACCAACTCTCTTAGTGAAGGTTTACTTACATTAAAGAAATGTTATCTTCTAGATTTGAAAATATCAGAAATAAGGTTGATAACTTGCTACAATACATAAAATAAACCGAGTTTTAACTGATAATTCATGACTTTTTATTCCAGACAGCTTCTTTCTTTCTCTGGCCTTTAGTTCTTCATCGTATTACTTCTTCTTTAGGATGGTTTGATACGTTTTGTATGACAGCGACTATTTCATTTATAGGTAAGATAAGTCAGAATTAGCTATTATTATTATTCCAGGAGTAAAATGAATTCTCGTTTACTATATTTCAATATTTCTTTTATTTTTCCTGATTTGTTTCATTTGCACATTTCCTCTATACATCAAATCAAATTTTATAACTGTTAGAATAAAACGATACCTTATTTCCAAATTTTACTAATAAAGTAACGTAACTTGACTTATGGTTTTATTTTTAACATTTACATTCATCTATTGAAAAAGAGAAAAACGTTCCATATTTTAGTAGATTTTATTTTCAAGTTTCAATCATGTCTGTTGTCATGAAGAAAATAAAACTGAATAAATGACTGACTCACGACACAAACGAACTAGCTTGTTTTTATCATGTTTAAAACTGTCGAAATCTGAAACATTCAAGAGCAAGAAAAACATTTATGTTATTTGCATCCCAGCTGGATTAATTAAATCTGGTATTGATGGAAAAACAAATTGATATAGTAAAATGCTATATCATAATGCCTGACTGAATAATTCAAACATGATCTGATGTGATGTGGTAGAGTAAACGCTTGTGTTCAGTAATGTGACTAAACATTTGATGAGATAAAAAATTAAATAATTTTCACCGGGTAGGAGCTGTTTATCTATATTGAACATCTTCATGTAATATCATCACATATCTTATATAAACTTTGCTAAAAGAATTAAAAGTAAAGGTTTCGAAAGTGTATAACTCACTGTATTAATAATACATTTTCTAGAGAAAATTGTACCAAATCCTAGTTTGTCAAGACCCTTTATAGATTCTCACCTAAACTATTAAATATATAGTGACTATCAAATAGTTTTTTTTGT
>NW_013751661.1:0-2642 GCF_000517525.1 Limulus polyphemus
GCGTTCTTTGGTACAACAACTCCACGAACATCTACGTGTAGCTCTAGTTACAGAATTTATAACAACCATACTCATCTTTAGCCTTACTTGGTACAATAACTTTATGAACACCTAGATGTAACTCCAGTTACAGAATTTATAAGCACCATACTCATCTTTAGCCTTACTTGGTACAACTACTCCATAAACACCTAGGTGTGACTCCAGTTACCGAATTTTAACTACCATATTTCCCTTTGAGGTTTATGGTAAAACAACTCCACGAATACCTAGGTTTAACTCTAGTTACCTAGTTTATAACCACCATACTCATCGTTAGCCTTACTTGGTACAATAACTCCACGAACACCTAGGTGTAACTCTAGTTACCGAATTTATTACCACCATACTCATCTTTAGCCTTACTTGGTACAACTACTCCATGAACATTTAGGTGTAACTCTAGTTATAGAATTTATAACCACCATACTCATCTTTAGCCTTACTTGGTACAACTACTCCCTGAACACCTAGGTGTTACTCTAGTTACAGAATTTATAACCACCATACTCATCTTTATCTTTACTTGGTACAACTATTCCATGAACACCTATGTGTAACTCTAGTTACAGAATTTATAACCACATACTCATCTTTAGCCTTACTTTGAACAACTACTCCATGAACACCTATGTGTAACTCTAGTTACTGAATGTGTAACCCCATACTCATCTTTAGCGTTATTTGGTACAACTACTCCATGAACACTTAGGTGTCACTCTAGTTACCTAATTTATAACCACCATATTCATCTTTAGTCTTACTTGGTACAACTACTCTTTGAACACCTAGGTGTAACTCTAGTTACCGAATTTGTAACCACCATACTCATCTTTAACGTTATTTGGTACAACAACTCCACGAATACCTAGGTGTAGCTCTAGTTATTGAGTTTATAACTACCTTACTCATCTTTAGCATTACTTGGTACAACTACTCCATGAACACCTAGGTGTAACTCTAGTTACATATTTTATAACCACCATTCTCATTTTTAGCCTTACTTGGTAAGGTTATAAATTCGGTAACTAGAGTGAAACCTAAGTGTTCATGGAGTAGTTACCAAATTCATCTTTAGCCTTACTTGGTACAACTACTCCTTGAACACCTAGGTGTAACTCTAGTTTCCGAATTTATAACCACCATACTCATCTTTAGTCTTACTTGGTACAACTACTCTTTGAACACCTAGGTATGTACCTAGGTGTTCATGGAGTTGTTGTACCAAATAACGCTAAAGATGAGTATGGGGATACACATTCAGTAACTAGAGTTATAAATTATTTAACTAGAGTTACACCTAAGTGTTCATGGAGTAGTTGTGCCAAGTAAGGCTAAAGATGAGTAAGGTGATTATAAATTCAATAACTAGAGTTACAATGGTGGGTACCAAGTAAGGTTAAAGATGAGAACTACTCTATGAAAACATAGGTGTAACTCTAGTTACCGAATTTACAACCACCATACTCATCTTTAGCCTTACTTTGTACAACTGCTCCATGAACACCTAGAAGTAACTCTAGTTACTGAATTTATAACCAACCTACTCGTCTTTAGCCATACTTGGTACAACAACTCCACGAACACCTAGGTGTAACTCTAGTTACCGAACTTGCAACCACAATACTCATCTTTAGCTTTACTTGGTACAACTACTCCATGAACACCTTTGTGTAACTCTAGTTTCCGAATATATAACCACCATACTCATATTTAGCCTTACTTGATACAACTACTCCATGAACACCTAGGTGTAATTCTAGTTACCGAATGTGTAACCCCATACTCATCTTTAGCGTTATTTGGTACAACAACTCCACGAACACCTAGGTGTAGCTCTAGTTATTGAGTTTATAACCACCTTATTCATCTTTAGCCTTACTTGGTACAACTACTCCCTGAACACCTAGGTGTAACTCTAGTTACATATTTTATAACCACCATTCTCATTTTTAGCCTTACTTGGTACAACTACTCCATGAACACTTAGGTATCACTCTAGTTACCGAATTGATAACCACCAAATTCATCTTTAGCCTTTCTTGGTACAACTACTCTATGAACACTTAGGTGTAACTCTAGTTACCGAATTTATAACCACCATACTCATCTTTAGCCTTACTTGGTACAACTGCTCCCTGAACACCTAGAAGTAACTCTAGTTACTGAATTTATAACCAACCTACTCGTCTTTAGCCATACTTGGTACAACAACTCCACGAACACCTAGGTGTAACTCTAGTTACCGAACTTACAACCACCATACTCATCTTTAGCTTTACTGGGTACAACACTCCATGAACACCTAGGTGTAACTCTAGTTACCGACTTTATAACCACCATACTCATCTTTAGCCTTACTTGGTACAACTACTCCATCAACACCTATGTGTAACTCCAGTTTCCGAATTTATAACCACCATACACATTTTTAGCCTTTCTTGGTACAACTACTCCATAAACACCTAGGTGTAACCCTAGTTACCGAATTTGAAACCCCATAACTCATCTCTAGCGTTATTTGGTACAACAACTCCACGAACACCTAGGTGTAACTCTTGTTATTGAATTTATAACCACCTTACTCATCTTTAGCCTTACTT
>NW_013751662.1:0-1195 GCF_000517525.1 Limulus polyphemus
GTGACCTCACTGACGCAACAGTATAATAATGAAAACTTAGATTCTATTCAGACAACAAGGTTTCGAAAGACAAAGTTGGAATGCCAGTTATGTAGGGATTTTATTCTACATATAAAGTCGAGACAGCTTAGTCTGCTATGTGATCATTAGCCAATCAAGTGATATGTCATTTCCATTTTACAGTGGAAAAATATGTATGTATATATATTTATACAAGTATAAAATAAAAGTTTTTTCTAAATAAAAAGACTATATAGGGCTGGCTATTGAACTTGAAAAAAGGAACCAAATGAGATAGGGATGGAAGCGGACATACCACTTGATCTGGCTAAGAATAACATAGCAGACTAAGCCATCTTGACTTTACATACAGAATAAAATCCCCACATTACTGGTTTCCCCACTTTGTCTATCGAAAGTTTGGTGTTTGAATAGAATCCGAGTTTCATCATTATACCTTCCCTTTAGTTAACTATAGAATACTACTTGTATGATTATTTTACAATAGAGTAACATTTTGCGATTCTAAATTCTGATTCTGTTTGTTTTGCCACTAGGGAAGTCAGTAATGCAGTGATTGTATTCTCAATGTAAAGTCGAAATAGCTTAGTCTGCTATGTGATCATTAGCCAATCAAGTGATATGTCATTTCCATTTGTATCTTATTTGGTCCTTTTTTTTCAGGCCCGGCATGGCCAGGTGTTTAGGGCGCTCGACACGCAATCTGCGGGTCACGGGTTCGAATCCCCGTCACACCAAACATGCCCGCCCTTTCAGCCGTGGGAGCGTTATATTGTGACGGTCAATCCCACTATTCTTTGGTAAAATAGTACCCCAAGAGTTGGCGGTGAGTGGTGCCTTCACTCTAGTCTTAGACTGCTAAATTAGGGACGGCTAGCGCCGATAGCCCTCGTGTAGCTTTGCGCGAAATTCAAAACAAACAAATCCTTTTTTCAAGTTCAGTAGCCAGCCCTACACAGGTTTTTATTTAGCGACAATGTTTTCCCTTATACTTATATCCTTTAAATCTAGCGTCATCATCATGACACCATTTCCCTCTAGCTAATAACCAAAATAAAACATTGAAAATATCGCTTACTACAGTAATATATGAGAAAATGCAATATCTCTGTGATAAATAGTGTTGCGTCAGCGAGTCACATGACCACTGTGACGCCACGTTTCTAGAACTATC
>NW_013751663.1:0-1594 GCF_000517525.1 Limulus polyphemus
TTATACCAACTTTAAACAATCACTGGAAACTACATTATTGTAGTTTGTTCTGTTATACCAACTTTAAACCATCACTGGAAACTATATTATTGTAGTTTGTTCTGTTATACCAACTTTAAACAATCACTGGAAACTATATTATTGTAGTTTGTTCTGATATGTCAAGTTTAAACCATCACTGGAAACTATATTATGTTGTTTGTTCTGTTATACCAACTTTAAACCATCACCGGAAACTATATTATTGTTGTTTGTTCTGATAGACAAAGTTTAAATCATCGCTGGAAACTATATTATTCTAGTTTGTTCTGTTATACCCAGTTTAAACCATCACTGGAAACTATAGTATATTATTGTTGTTTGTTCTGATAGACAAAGTTTAAACCATCACCGGAAACTATATTATTGTTGTTTGTTCTGATAGACAAAGTTTAAATCATCACTGGAAACTATAATCGTGTTTGTTTTTTTTGCGAGAACTATAACATACCACTAAAATATGTTCTGTATTCGAGGCGGCTTGAAGAACCCTAGTATTACATGAAAGACTTCGTCGGCACTGGACAAAGCAGATAAAGTGTGGTTGACGTATTATTATATAGTGTTCCTTACTTTCGTTCAGAAGTTCTTATCAATAATTACAACATGCTATACCAACAACAACGATAAAAAAAAGACGTGATAAAGCTGGAAATCTTAAAGAGGTGTTATTTTTCTACATGTTTTCAATAATTTTGAAAACCTCTTACCATTCTTAAATCTTCAGTTCCAAGATGTCTGATAAATTTAGTGGATGTTAAAACCTTGTGATTCAGTAATATATCACCGATTATCTTGCATGGTGTGTTTTACTACGGCGACATTTTAATATACGTTTAACTAGTAAGTAAAACTTGTACTAAAAAAATTGAATTTTAATTTAGCTACAGTTCAAAATATTATATTATAAGTTAAGCATACAACGGAAATTTTATACCTAATCATACATTACTGGAAATTATACACTAATGGAAATCGTATATTGTTAATTATACACTAATGGAAATCGTATATTGTTAATTATACACTAATGGAAATCGTATATTGTTAATTACACACTATTGGAAATCGTATATTGTTAATTATACACTAATGGAAATCGTATATTGTTAATTATATACTAATGTAAATCGTATATTGTTAATTATACACTAATTGGAAATCGTATATTGTTAATTATACACTATTGGAAATCGTATATTGTTAATTATACACTATTGGAAATCGTATATTGTTAATTACACACTATTGGAAATCGTATATTGTTAATTACACACTATTGGAAAACGTATATTGTTAATTACACACTATTGGAAAACGTATATTGTTTTTATTTGAGAATAAACAAATATTATCTTCACATAATTTTGAACTGAAAGATTACATGGAAGGCAGCCGGTCAACAGGACCCATCGCAACTCTTGGATTACTCGATTACATGGAAGGCAGCTGGTCAACAGGACCCATCGGAACTCTTGGATTACTCGATTACATAAAGGCAGCCAGTCATCAGGACCCATCGGAACTCTTGGATTACTCAATCACATGGAAGGCT
>NW_013751664.1:0-1195 GCF_000517525.1 Limulus polyphemus
TTACTTAGATAGAAAAGGAATAAAAGTGTAAGACTCCATTCATAGATAAAAAAGAAAAACGTATTGTTTCTGAGACTGTTGTTAGACAGACGAAGGTGTTACCTGTGAGACTCATTGATAAACAGAGTAATAAAAATTGTATTTATAAAGTTATATTGATAGACAAAGTAGTGATGTAGCAAGGAGTTGCAAATTAGGGGTACTATAGCACCCAGATTCTGACACCCCTAACAGAAAAATTAATGGTGTTATTTTTAGGACAACACTGATATAATGTTTAAGTATTTTAATATTGGTGTTTGTTTGTTAGCTATATATTTTGTATTTTAATCTTGATGTTTGTTTGCTAGCTGTATATTTTGTATTTTAACATTGATGTTTGTTTGCTAGAGGGAGCAAATTCTTACGTCATGTTGACGCAAGATCTAGAAACTTCATGAAAGTTAAGGCCTCTGTAAGAATTTTGAAGCTTCCTAGTAAAGTGTTGTTACGACAGCGGAAGTCACGTGACGCTGCTGGCGCGTTTGGCGCTGGTAGCGTGCGTGAAATTTCTCGTGTGATGATGAATGATCGGAGAGGCCCAAGTGCATTCGAGACGCCCACTTTGTTAGTATATAAGCCTGGTAGAGAAACCAGAGAGAGATACATAATTAAAGAAGCGAACAGTAGTGATGGTAAGTAAAGTGTGTGAATCACTGTGTTCTAAAGTTTGTATCGAGAAAGAATAAACTGGTTTAATCAAGAAAGGACTTGTATCGTTGAAGTTCTTCGAATGAATGTTTACCGGAAAATTAACAAACAAGCAGATATATAACAAATTGGTGTCAAAAGTGGGATGGAAAAGGAAAGAAAGATGGAAATGAGAAGTGGCAAATCAAACTAGAGCTTAGCATATTTGATGGCAGGAGTACAAGAACAGCAGGAGCAGAAAGCAGTGCACCTGGCAACAAGCTTGAAAGGATAACCACTGAAAATACTTGGACAGTTGTCAGCAGACGACAGGAACAACTATAGAGCACTGGTAGCTGCTCTAGAAATCAGGTATGGAGCTTAAAATCAGTCCTAAGTCTACAGGGCTAGGTTTAGGACTAGAGTCCATAGTAAGGGGGAGAGCCTGAAAGAGCTGGCACATGATTTGGAAAGTATGGCACACAAGGCCTACTCAACTGCGCCATCTAATGTTCTCAAGCTGTTG
>NW_013751665.1:0-1194 GCF_000517525.1 Limulus polyphemus
CTGGTTTATGTTTCTTTTCGACATTTCCTAAGATAGAATCCTAGTACATCTTACTTTGTTATGCCTGTTTCTTTGTAATTCCTACATTATGTTGTCCTATTTCAGCTAATTTTTCTCTACTGCTAGCCTTACTTAGGTACTGTTACGTCTCTGGTCGTTAGTTAATTTTCCGTAAAAATTCTTTCCGAAGAAATTTTAGCGATACAAGTCCTTTCTTAAATAAAACTGGTTTATTCTTTCTGAATACAACTTTGCAATACCCTTAATTTCCACAGTCGCGCTATAACAAACGCTATAATTCACAACGAACCTTTCACGTGCTCAACAATACTCTCTCTCTCTCTGTCCGCAGTTCAATTACACATTACACTTCTTACCGTCCCGTCTTGACCGTCTTATATATATACAAGACTACCGCATATCTAGTAGGCTCTCGAGGTTTTATGAACGTTCTAGAAGTGCATGACGTGTTACTAGAGTCACGTGACCTCCGCTGTCGTAACAGTACTATTACTTTTTCTTCATTTATATTCAACACTTTTATAGGCATTGTGTGTCTTTCAGACACTTTACTAATACAAGCAGCAATATATAATCCTGCATATTCTATTTCAATAGGTTCAACTAAAACTTCTTAATTTGGCTTAAAATAATCTAATTTAGCTTCAACAATGAATTGACTTCTCAATTACTTTTAACTAATTTTATATGTACTATTTCTATCAAACACTGTTGGGATGCTCTGTTGCTTATGTTAGGCATAAGTGTAGAGTCATCTGAGGATTTTGATATAATATTTCTTTAGCATAAAGTTTCATATTTTATCTTATTGTACCTTACTTTATTGTTAGTTTGCTCTATACTATTACTACTAATAATAATAATAACACTTCTGCTAGGCTTAGAATTTTTCTGTTTATTTCTACTCATTGGATCTCTCTGTGAACACTTTATGTTCCTACTGTTACGTCTCTATGTTCGTTTGTTAATTTTCCGTAGAAATTCTTTCCGAAGAACTTCAGTGATACAAGTCCTTTCTTAAATAAAAATAGTTTATTCTTTCTCAATACAACTTTGCAATACACTTAAACACACGCTATAATTCTCAACGATTCACGCACTTACTTACTACCGCGCTTGACTCAATTGTCCGTTTCTGTCTGTCTGAAATTCTATATCGATTAATTGTCTGGC
>NW_013751666.1:0-1194 GCF_000517525.1 Limulus polyphemus
GGCCTTGGATTGCATGTCTCTCATGAAACAATACGTAAACATATATGGAATATGGGAAAACTCCATAAAGAAGGTGTTTGGGTGCCTCACGAACTCTCCGATGATCATCGTTTCCAACTTCTCTTCTGTCGCGTAATGTGCGTGAACCATTTTTGGATAGAATTGTCACCGGTGATGAAAAATGGACTCTCTATGCGAATATTAAACGCCAAAAACAATGGCTCAGTCCTAAACAAAACCGACTTCCGAGCCCAAAACCAAGACTCCATCCGCAGAAAGTGATGCTTTGCATTTGGTGGGACATCAAGAGAGTAATTCATTTCGAACTCCTCAGTCCACAGTGAACTGCCAATGCGGAGATCTATAGTCAGCAACTGGAACGTTTAAACCAAGCCCTTCATCAGAAACGCCCTTCACTCGTCAATCGAAAAGGTGTTCTTCTTCTCCACGATAATGCAGGTCCACATGTGGCACGTTTGACGCAACACAAGATTATGAAGCTGGGTTGGGAAACTCTCCCCCACCCACCATATTCTGCAGATATGGCACCATCATATTACCATCTTTTTCGTTCACTGCAACACCACCTTAATGGGAAAACGTATGCAAGTGTGGGAGGTGTTAAAGAGGACAGCGACATGTTTTTGCTTCAAAGTGAAGTGATTTCTTTAATCATGGCATTAACAACCTGATTGTAAGATGGAAAGGCATCATCGATATGAATGGATACCATTTCATTTAATATATGTTTTGTTTTGAAATATAAGTTGTTCGGGTTTTTTGGTAATCTGATGGTGCCATATCTGGAGCATATGGTGGATGGGGGAGAACTTCCCCACCCAACTCCATAATCTTGCGTTGCATCAAACGTGCCACATGTGGACGTGCATTGTCGTGGAGAAGAATAACACCTTTCCAATTGACGAGTGAAGGGCGTTTCTGATGAAGGACGTAATTTAAACGTTCTAGTTGCTGACTATAGATCTCTGCATTGACAGTTCGCTGCCGATTGAGGAGTTCGAAATTAATTACACCTTTGATGTCCCACCAAATGCAAAGCATCACTTTCTGCGGATGGAGTTCAGGTTTTGGGGTCGGAGGTGGGTTTTGTTTAGGACTGAGCCATTGTTTTTGGCGTTTAATATTCGCATAGAGAATCCATTTCTTTAAGGAGTTTTCCCATATTCCTTAAAT
>NW_013751667.1:0-1194 GCF_000517525.1 Limulus polyphemus
AAATATTATTCATTAATTACAAAAGTAGGGAAAATATGCACATTAGGCTTAGATCTGATATTAACATTTATTACGTACAGAAAATCTTCCCACTAAAAACTTACATTAACTATTGACCTTGAAAGCAAGAAAGACCTTATTAACACTCACCAGAAAGATGTTTATGTATGTGAATGTTCCATAACACAATATCTGTTTGTCTCAATTCTAAGAATAATCACACATGGTTACAAGAAACACAATATTTGCAGTACCACAAGTTTTAAAACAAATTCTTAATGTATCCAGTACTAGAACCCACTTGAACTCTTACTTTGGAGATAAAAATTAGTAACTAGTTTATTATTAGCCAATTAACAAGGCTATTTCCAGTAGCTAATTTGAATTCTATACTGTAGCCAAATAATATTATGTCTAGCAGTTAGTTTGAGGCCTCTGCTGTAGCTAAACAAGGTTACATCCAGTAGCTAATTTGAATTCTATACTGTAGCCAAATAATATTATGTCTAGCAGTTAGTTTGAGGCCTCTGCTGTAGCTAAACAAGGTTACATCCAATGGCTAATTTGAAGTTTATACTATAGCCATACAAGGTCATATCAACCGACTCCAGGCTACGTAATCAGTATAGCACAGAAACCAGTTGTCATAAATGTGAAACCATCAATATTAAATTTACATTCACACTACATTTCCTTCTAAATTTGAAAATTTCTATGTCATCTAGAAAATAAAAATCCCCTATTTCACTCCCTTCATTTTACATACATCTACTCTGACACAAAATTCATAAATTTGGTATAGTAGCAAAACTTGATGAAATCAGTCTAAAGCTTTATCTTTCTTCAAGCATTAATACCAGCCTAACGAGTGGAATACAAACAACAACGATCCAAGATAAAGTTAATGTAAACATTGTAACGACTTAAATCAACATTTTTAGTTGTCCTTCAAGCATTAATACCAGCCTAACAAGTGGGATACAAACAACAACGATCCAAGATAAAGTTAATGTAAACATTGTAACGACTTAAATCAACAATTTTGGTTGTTCTTCAAGCAATAATACCAGCCTAACGAGTGGAATACAAACAACAACGATCCAAGATAAAGTTAATGTAAACATTGTAACGACTTAAATCAACAATTTTGGTTGTTCTTCAAGCAATAATACCAGCCTAACGAGTGGAATACAA
>NW_013751668.1:0-1194 GCF_000517525.1 Limulus polyphemus
AGCAGTGAGGGAGTTGGAAGCTTTAAAAGTGGAGCGGAGGCCAATTTTTCTTGCAATGTCTTGATATCATTCTGGCAAGAAACTGTCCATTCAAACTTCTGGCCATTTTTTGTCAAATCATGTAGTGGAACAGCTATAGTTGCAAAGTCCTTCACAAACTTCCGGTAATAGGTACAGAGTCTCAAGAAACTTCTTAACTCTCCCACATTGTCTGGTGTTGGCCAATCACGCATTTCTTTCACCTTGTCAGGATCATTTCGCAAACCATGCTCATTTACAATGTGACCCAAGTAAAGCACCTCTTTCTGGAACAAATGGCATTTCTTGGGATGGAGTTTGAGGTTTGCTGCTTTCGAACGCTTGAATACTTCCTTTAGCCGGGACATTTCTTCATCAAACGTTGTTGGAAACACAATGACATCATCCAGGTACACTAGGGCTATCCTCCATTGTAGGCCTTCCAGTACTCTTTCCATCAGCCTCTCAAATGTTCCTGGAGCATTGCTAAGCCCAAATAACATCACACAGTGTTGTCAGAGACCTTGGCCATAACTAAATGCAGTCTTAGGTTTATCTGCTTCAGCCATTTTTACTTGATGCGCTTTTTTTTTAACTAATCGAACAGGAGCTGCTTCAGTTTATCAAAATAAGTAATAAATTGTGGCAGATAATCTGTTTCTGTTAGTGCAATTTTACACAATATCTTATACGCATTCTGTTACCACGGGCAATCGAACCCTGAATTTTAGTGTTGTAAATTCGTAAACTTATCGCTGACGTGGTAGATTAAAGAATGTGATATCCCACTAGATACTCATAGAAACCGATTGAAGTTAAAGTCAGTGTAACCAGATGGCCAAAGCAAAAAAATACTAGCGACATACTGAAGTTTGTTTTTGAGCATGGTTACATAATGGACTATCTGTACTCCGTTCACCGTGCGTATCTAACCCAGATTTTAAGCGTTATGAGAAATACTGTTTAAGAACTAAAAACACTGTAATTTTTTAGCACTTCAGTCAAAAAATTTAAATTTTTATAAACATGTTTCATAAATTTTGCGATACATTATGATCCATAACACTATATCTTTATCAGGTCAGACCTAATACAGATACACATTGTTCATAAATCACGAGATTTTAATTTCAATGAATACCTCTCAGTGATGTCTTGGAAGCCTTTATATTATTA
>NW_013751669.1:0-1195 GCF_000517525.1 Limulus polyphemus
TCGTGTTGCCATTCTCACTTAATTGCTCTAACAGTCTTAGCAATTCATCCAGTTTTTCATGTACAACTTTTACTGCCTTTTCTCTTGCACTCCATCGTGTTTCTGATTCACGCTCCTGCTGCAGTTCGTCCCATCGAGTTGTTGAATGAGCAAAGAAATTATAAATGGCTTTAGTTATACCAAAAAGATAATAACTGTTGTTTCCTGACTTACAGCATGAAGACATGCTAAGTTCAAACTATGGTTGTCACAGTTTATAAACACTGCTTTTGAATTTCTGTTCCTAATTCTTTGTTGAACGCCTGACAGATGGCCTGACATGACAGCAGCATTATATTATTGTGAACAACAATCACTCAATGAAATTCCATCGGCTTCTAATTTTGTGCTTATTGTTTTCTGAATATTGGCAGCGTCTTTTTCCTTTATCTGTATAAAGTCAATAAATGACTCTGACTTCTACTTTTCTTATCTTAAAGTCAATGTCAACAAACCGAATCACTTGGGCCAATTGCTCACGACGGGCTTAATCAGGTGTGGAATCAAATAGAATACCATAGTATATGTTTCTACGAATTGCTGACAAAAACTAATTTCGCACATGTGAAGTCATGAGATTTATAAACTCATTTTGGATTTCAGGAGAAAGATAAGATGTTGACATTTTCTTGTTTTTAATACGCTCTGAATTCTCTCTCATTATTGGATCATACTTTGCTAATAACTGCAAAAGTGACAGGAAAGTTCCAGGGTTTTCGTTTGAGGTTATGTTCTCAGTATGACCACGAAATGCAAGATTCTAAGAAGCTAAATATTGTGTACAATTCGGCAACCATTGCAGTACATCTCTCCATTTATTTTTTCTTGCTGAATTTGCCTTTGCAGCTCTTCATCAATACCACTTTGAAGATGCCACTCAGTTTCTTTCCAAGCAGCAAATGACTCACGCTAAATGTCACTATTTTCATGAGCATTTAACTTTTCAATTTTTTTCAACTTAAAGAATCCACCCTGTATTTTTAAAGCAGACCGACTATCGGATGTCATACATGTAGATGAAAAAAGAATACAACAAAAGCAGTATGCTGCTTTATAAAGAGGTGAATACACCAACCAGGAACGATTATCCATTCAGAAGGCGTCGTTTAAATCAAAATGTAGTCATAGAACGCCCATCTTTGCCATCAAATGGACC
>NW_013751670.1:0-1191 GCF_000517525.1 Limulus polyphemus
TTTGTGCTTCTAGAACGTGTTAAAAATTAGAAAAGTTGTATGTGTTTTTAGTTATGCGTGGGTAAAACAGGTTGTATTTAATTCCCAGTTTAAGTTTTTTTCCCCTTTTTATGCACCATTCTGTACTATATATATTTAATAATCATCGATCGGAAAAACTCAAAATTTTATCATTATTTTGGAACTTTCATGATTATCCGAAAAAATATTTTTCTTATTCTTAGAGCCCCCAATGGTAAAGTTGTCTATCTGCGGACTTACAACGCTAGAAACCGGGTTTCGATACCCGTGATGAACATAGCACAGATGGACCATTATGTGGCTTTGTGCTTAACTTAAAAGAAACAGATAAACAAACGTATTCCTAAATGTCTCTTGTTGTACATTTGAACATTGGTTTTTCTAGATTTTTCTTCGTCTTCTTTATATTTACTTCATTATTAATTGTATTGTTTTTATATTTTATATTTTGAATCTTGAAACTAAATTTAATCTTTTTTGGCATCGAGATTTATTAAAATGTCATACCTCATGATATTTCTTGACTTCCCAAATAATTACTTCTGGCAAGAACGAATGTGGATTCACAACGTAAAAAACACATGAAATTCAGCCACTATGGCGGCGACGACACAATGAGTTACACCTTTAAATACAGAGACTTGGTTGCCTCTCTCAGAATAATGTCTGTTACTATGTTTATTTGATAAATATATTGTTCGCCGGTAATCTGAGGGCTCATGATGCAAGAATACAATGTTCGGCAGTCATTTTCTGATAATGGTATAATCATAGCAGTAGTAATAATATTCTTAATAGTATAGATTATTTCTTTTCTGATATTATGGAAAGAAGATGCACTGTGAACACAATCTGTGGTTGTGTGAAAGGCTCGAGAAAGAACACATGTAAAAAATTACACAGGTTTGACTTTTACTCGCGTTGATTTCTAAAGATACTCCTAAAACGTATTATGAATCCACGTATAATTTAAATGCAGAAACACTTAAAGATCTGAAACCTTCTTAACTTATGCCACAAATCGTTTGTTTGTTGCAGATTTTTCGTGCAAGCCTACATAAGGGGCTATCTGCGCATAGCCTTACATAATTTTGGGCTAATAGATTAGTAGTCTCCAATTAACTTTCTACATGGGATTACTTGAGATTATGACCATAGAGCAAACCCTGT
>NW_013751671.1:0-1196 GCF_000517525.1 Limulus polyphemus
GTAAGACTAGAGAGAAGGCAGCTAGTCATCACCACCCACCGCCAACTCTTGGGCTAATCTCTTACCAATTAATAGTGGAATTGACCGTCACATTATAACGCCCGCACGGCTGAAAGGGCGAACATGTTTGGTGTGACGGGGATTCGAACCCGCGACCCTCAGATTGCGAGTCAAGTGCCCTAACCACCTGGCCATGCCGGGCCTTTGGATTTAATAGACATAAAATTTGGATTCAGTACCATAAAATCACGAGGAAAACGGCGTTTGAAGAACTAATTGGCTTTCCCACTGTTTTGTGTTATTCTGCTTTTCAAAGGTTAAGCTTCACAATACAGCTCGGAAGACAGCAGAAATGAATTCAGCACCCCCCCCCCCCCCAAATGTATATGGCAACTTTTACTGAAAAGTGTTTCAGCTTTCTTAAAGAGCCACATTTTTTCAGTTGGTTTTGAAATTTTCGCGCCAAACTACACAATAGTTGTCCCTAATTCTGAACTGATAGACAACATGAAGGTACCTAATAAACAGAACTAAACACTAATTTTTGAATCACTGTTTACTTATCGAATAGCGCACTCACGACCTTAAAGTGCAGAGCGCATTTTTGTGAAAATGGGTCACGAACCACGAATCTTCGGATTCATAATTCAAGCACTCTAGTAAATAGGCCACACCAGGTTTAATCTATTTTAACATTGATTAAGCAGTAATTTATTTGATTGGTATTGTAAAGTCTCTATTATATAAAAACAGCTGCTAAAGCGATATAATTGTAAGCTAGAAATGCTCGACCATGATGTAGCTTAAGCTTATTAAAAGTGAAAAAACTACCAGTTAAAAGGCGAAATTGGTTTAATTTTATGTTTGATACATTTTCGAATCCTTTTATTTCTTTTAATTTGAACTAGAAATGACAAAAGATGCACAACAACAGAGATTCAATATAATCTGCTATTAGCTTAACTGTGCTTATTGGATTTATAAAATCATATCTAAATATAAGAAGCTGCTGTTAAGGTGCGTCTTGTTTATCTTAGATGCTAAAATTAACAAAACCACTGTGTTATATACAAATATATATATATATCAGTCAGAGCTGTTATAAGTTCCAACAATGATCGACAAATGCAACGTAAAATATATACATTTCATTATATTTGTTTCATTCTTATCTGGTCTACGTTTCGGGACAATAC
>NW_013751672.1:0-1196 GCF_000517525.1 Limulus polyphemus
GTCCATTCAAACTTCTGGTCTTTTTTGGTCAAATCATGTGGTAGAGCAGATATAGTTTCAAAGTCCTTCACAAACTTCCGGTAATAGGTACAGAGTCCCAAGAAACTTCTTAACTCTCCCACATTGTCTGGTGTTGGCTAATCATGCATTGCTTTCACCTTGTCAGGATCAGTTCGCACACCATGCTCACTTACAATGTGACCCCAGTAAAGCACCTCTTTCTGGAACAAGTGGCATTTCTTGGGATGGAGTTTGAGGTTTGCTGCTTTCAAGTGCTTGAATACTACCTCTAGCTGGGACATTTCCTCATCAAACGTTGTTGCAAACACAATGACACCATCCAGGTACAATGGGGCTATTATTCATTGTAGGCCTTCCAGTACTCTTTCCATCAGCCTCTCAAAGGTTGCTGGAGCATTGCTAAGCCCGAATGGCATCACACAGTATCGCAAGAGACCTTGGTCATAACTCAATGCAATCTTAGGTTTATCTGCTTCAGCCATTTTCACTTGATGGAAACCCGACTTTAAGTCCAGAGTTGAAAAACCACCTGGCTACACTTAGGGCATCAAGAGTATCACCAATTCTTGGCAGTGGGTATGAATCATTTTCGGATATACTGTTAAGAGCCCTGAAGTCCGCACAGCAACGTTGGGTTCCATCCTTCTTCTGGACTAACACAACTGGAGATGACCAGGAACTATTTCATTTCTCGACTATCCCTTCCTTAATCAGACCATCCATGACCTTCTCCATATCTTGTCGCTTTGCCAGAGCTATTCTCCCCGGAGGGATCTTTATTGGACAGTGATTGCCTGTGTTTATTCTGTGCAGCCGAGGTCATGATCTCCTGTTGGAAAGACGTCTGCATAATTCGCCAAAAGTTCCCTAACCTAAAGAGCCTGTGATGATGACAAATGGATTATACTCTTCTTATAGAGGTCAGTTAAATGTTCTGGGAGAGGCCGTCCTTTCTTGACAGTTATATTTCTTGCCTTAACATTGACTGGCTGTACCTCCTGGCACACACCAAACAATGCCCCTTCCTTAAGTGTCTGCTCACATTTAGAGAAATTAGCCAGTGTTATGAGTACTATTTGATGACCTGCCACAAGTGACCTTCCAATCTTCACATTTACTGGCCTAGATGGGTCTTCCACTGCTTCCACAAGCATCAGGCTTTATTGGGGATGTTC
>NW_013751673.1:0-1196 GCF_000517525.1 Limulus polyphemus
GAGACAACAACAGTTGCAAGAAATCCTGCAACAGTAGCAGCTCGAACAACAAAATAAACAAGAAGAAAGATTACAGCAGTGGCAAGAAAACCTACAACAATGGCAGCTCGAACAGCAAAATAAACAAGAGAGATTACAACAGTTGTTAGAGGAAAAAGAAAATAAACAAGAAGGACGAGAAAAGAAACAAGAAGAGAGATTACAGCAGTGGCAACTGGAACAAGAAAGGAAACAGGAAGAAAGTCAGCAGCAACTACAGGAAAATCAACAACAATGGCAAGAGGTACAAATGGAAAACATCAGAAAATTTAAAAGCGAATTAGATACTTTAAAGAACGATTTATTGTGTGTTACACAAGGAGGATACATTGACCATAGACTTAATCAGCCCCAGACAATGGCAAGCCCCTTACAGAGCCCGCAGATAAACCCTAATGCAGACATATTCAGTCCCGTTAAAAGTCACATCCCAGATATGAATGTCAGTACTAGGAGTGATCCAGTGCAAAGGAAGACACAGGAATTCGATGGAAAGGCTCAGTGGGAAGCATATAGAGCACAGTTTTTGTTACTGGCAGAGATGAACGGATGGACAGAGGAGCAGAAAGCTGTATATCTGGCAACGAGCTTGAAGGGACAACCACTGGAAATACTTGGACAGTTGACAGCAGCCGACAGACCCAACTATAGAGTTCTGGTAGAGGCTCTGGAACTCAGGTACGGAACCCAAAACCAGTCAGAAGTCTACAGGGCCAGGTTCAGGACGAGAGTCCGTGCTAAAGGGGAGAGCCTGCAAGAGCTGGCACAGGACTTGGAGAGCATGGCACACAAGGCCTACCCAACTGCACCACCCGATCACCTCAAGTTGTTGCTGAGGGATCAGTTCAAAGATGCCTTGGACAGTCCACAACTTAAGATACAAGTGAAGCAAGCACACCCCTCTACCATGCAGGATGCAATGGCCAGAGCTCTCGAATTTGAATCCTACGTTAAGTCCTGCACAGAGGTACCGAGGTTGGTACAGTCATTTGGATTCAAGGCCAGAAAAGGTCAGCTTTCAGAGAGGTTTGAGGGACTTTGCTGGAACTGTAATAAACCGGGGCATCTACTCAGTTTGGAGAAGGGAAACGGTGAAGCTCTTGGTGATGTTACTAACACTGATGTGACTGTTACCGATGATGGGACATCTACTGATG
>NW_013751674.1:0-1195 GCF_000517525.1 Limulus polyphemus
GCAACTATACTGAAACTACTCATGACAGCTCAGCTGGTCAAAATACAACTAGACCAAAACTACTCATGACAGATCAGCTGGTCAAAATACAACTAAACCAAAACTACTCATGACAGCTCAGCTGGTCAAAATACAACCAGACCAAAACTACTTATACATCAGAAAATATAAAGTTTGAACCAGCATTTAACTCTTTTGTTTTTTCTTCCATTTATACACAACAAAAACCTATGGAATACGGGCTCTGTTGTAAACAAACAAGATTATAATAATGAAACTACAATATATCACTGAACTTTAACCGATTAATAGAAAATCCTGCTGTACTATTTCAGCAAGGAACAAATTTAAATGATAAATTTACTTTTTTTTAATAAAAAGTTTGCCACCCTGTTATTTTTCTTTTTATATTTACTGTTAGTACATCAAGCATCTTTGTTCAACAGTTAACCACATATAGAACTTGATAACCAATGAAATGCCAGACTTTCTATAATTAATAAATAGACTTACGGTGTGATATCTGGGTGATATCTTTATCATACATATATCTGGGTACACTAATGTCTGACAGACGAGTATATCACAAAACCTAAAGTTCGGGACTGTTACCAAAGAATAAATCAAACACAGACAGCAAAGGAAAACAAGTAAACAAATTAACATGATTCCAACACTGCGTAAATAGTAAAATAACTTACTGGCTGACTTCCAATCTCTACTACTATTGGCTGGTTACTTGGGTCAAGGGCAGGAACACAAGAGAAATATATAAAAATCAAAATGCAAAAAATCAAAATTATTATTTGTCAATACCAAAAAACAAACTGAAATGAAAATAAACTAAACTAAAACACATACAACTGAAAAGTTTAGAATAAATCATAATGAACTAAGTTAACAAAACGCAGAGATACCCGTAAGTTACAAATAAAATAAACAAAACTAAATACATTAAAACCACCAAGTGGTATAAACATGCAAGATAACTTATTAAAGTGGCACCAGGCTTCTTAGACAATGGTAGGTATTCTAACCTTGTAATGTCTTAATGGTAGGTATTCTAACACTGTGGTGTCTTAATGGTAGGTATTCTAACATTGTGGTGTCTTAATGGTAGGTATTCTAACATTGTGGTGTCTTAATGATAGGTATTCTAACATTGTGGTGTCTTAATGGTAGGTATTCTAACATT
>NW_013751675.1:0-1192 GCF_000517525.1 Limulus polyphemus
TATACAGACACACATAGAGGACACCACTCATGTCATTACTTTAGTCAATAACATACAGTTAACTGATAATGAACGCTACATCTTCACCATGGATATAAAATCATTTGACACATCTATCCCACACAATGAGGGTTTAATTGCACTAAAACATTTCTTAGACCAAAGACCCGGGACCCTCCAACTCACCCACACTTCTACATTTAGCTGAAATTGTACTCAAACTTAGCACCTTTACAGTTAATGATAACTACTACAAACAGATCTGTGGGGTCTCTATGGGCCCCACCTTAGCCAACCTCTGTATTGGATATACCGAATATCTTATATTTTTATCAATACAATGTATCAGTAGCCGTGATGTATCATCTCTGCATTGACAAGATATTAGCGATTACATCCATACCTAAATCAGATTTAGAAACTTTTCTACACTTTGTTTCCTTTGTCACGTGACTCTGGTAACACGTCATGATATTCTCGAAGGATCGGGGAACATCACGAATAATCCAGTATGTGCTAAGCGCCCTCTATTCCTGTATATAAGTGCCCCGATTAACGTGAGACTAATCAATCGGAATTGAATTGCAGACAGGCAGAGATAAAGACGGACAATTGAGTCAAGCGTGGTAGTGACCGTAAGTAAGTGCGTGAATCATTGTGAATTATAGCGTGTGTTTAAAGTGACTGTGGAAATCAAGTGTATTACAAAGTTGAATTGAGAAAGAATAAACTAGTTTTATTTAAGAAAGGACTTGTATCGCTGAAGTTTCATCCGAAAGAAATTATACAGGAAATTAACAAACGAACAGAGACTCAATAATATACATACAAGATGACCATCTGACCACCAATATACAGTACAAAGAAACACATTCACACACGTACCTATATTAACATATACATACAAGACGACCATCTCACCACAAGTATACAGTACAAAGAAACACATTCACACCTTTACCTACATTAACATATACATACAAGACGACCATCTGACCACTAGTATACAGTACAAAGAAACACATTCACACACGTACCTACATTAACATATAAGACTACCATCTGACCACTAGTATACATTACAAAGAAACATATTCACACACGTACCTACATTAACATACATACAAGACGACCATCTGACCACTAGTATACAGTACAAAGAAACACATTCACACCTTTACCTACATTAACA
>NW_013751676.1:0-1189 GCF_000517525.1 Limulus polyphemus
CCCAATAACGCATAATTTCATTTGATAAACACGTTTAGATTGAATGGTAATTTATAATCAGTCACAAGAACGTCGAATCTGAATCACTTGAAAAAACACGGGGGTGCTTAACTTTTTTCCAGGTGTATAATATAAGAACTATAGGTAATGCAATGTGTTCAAAGAAGATCCTTAAATCCTCTCTACTGTACACAAAATAAGAAGTATAGCACACATCCAATGTGTTCGATAGGGTATTTCTAAATCCTCCACACAGTACATATATATAAAAATAAATGGAATATTTAAATTATCTAAATCGTACACAGGAAAGGAGTACATTTACATTACATTAACTCTTTCAGCATGGGCTCAGTCCCTGGGACCGACCTCATAACCATTTTGTGCTTATTATAGTTTTCATGCTATAACTTTTAAATTAGTTTGCATATGTTAACAAAATCTGGCAGATTGTCATTAACATTACAATGCTTTCATATGCAAAATATCTAATTTTTTTATTAAGTCTCAGGGTTTGTAAAGCAATGTTTTGCTCATGCCTTTTTTTCTTTTCGCATGTTGCCTATCGAATATGCAAAGTAATTTTCATTTTAAGACTAAAAATACTTTTATGAATCAGAAAATTTTCAAATTTCATATACAAAGTTGTTATAATGTCCAGATAGTTATCAAACGTTTCTTAAGAAAAAAAACTTTAATATTTTATAATTTATTTTCAGTAACGAATCTCTGTACGGGTTCAGTAGATCTGACCGATCTCGTAACCAGGTTAAAAAATAAGGAAAATATAAATTATGCTTTTTCGTTCTAGAATGAACAGAAATTATAACACGAAAACATAAATGTTTAGACTAAATAGCTTAAATCTCATAACATTATACATTTATATGTATTGTTACGTCTCCGTTTGTTAATTAACTTTCCGTAACTTCGTTCCGACGAAACTTTAGCGACACAAGTCCTTTCTTAATAAAACTGATTTATTCTTTCCGAATATAACTTTACCGATACACTCAACTTCAACAATCGCGCTAAACAAACGCTATAACAACGAACGTCAATAATACTTCTGACCGCAGATCAATTACTCACTGTCTACACACACATTACATTACCTTCTTCTATATACCAGCCTACCCTATCTAACAAATACTAGAGCATTCGTCCAACGATACGGGAGTAGTTCTAG
>NW_013751677.1:0-1618 GCF_000517525.1 Limulus polyphemus
GTAAGTACCTAAATAAAACTTTGGTTTACACTTAAATCATTATAAAAAAGTGTGTAAGTACCTAAATATAGCTTTGGTTTACATTTAAATCATTATAAAAAAGTGTGTAAGCACCTAAATAAAACTTTGGTTTACATTTAAATCATTATAAAAAAGTGTGTAAGCACTTGATTATTGCGTTAATAATTAAAATTACTAAAATCTTATATTTCAGATGATTCGGAACGGCCTGAAAATTCTCATCCAACTGAACCCTGTGGTATTCGTCCCTGTGCTCGTGAAACAAGTAACACAGTTGCTACAAAATCCGTCTCTGACACAAGTCACCCAGGAGGAGTATAAGATCTATCAAACTCCAGAAGGAGAGCTGTACAAAAAATCTGTGATAGAAAAGTAAGTTACGATCATTTAATCAACATTCAGGAAAAGTGTTAGAAGCTTGAATTTCATTCCTGACCGTTACGTAAAACTGTTTTTGTTGTTATTTTTCCTGGAGTAACCAGAGAATTGAAGGGATGTTCATAGATGTTGGTTGGCAGTTAAAGACTGAGGTTTAAATGATGCAGGTTGTGTACTGAGATTTATCTAACATAGTTGTTTAGCCCTCATTTGACCAGTGGTATTCAGGCTGATCCTAGCTCACAGTGGTAACGGAACTACATACTTTAACTGAAAAAATAATGTAAATTAATATCTTAGTATTATATAATGCTTACCTAGATAATTTTATAAGGAAAAATTCAAAACATTTGTAGTTGGTTTAAGGTCATATTTATTTCTTATAGTCAAAATGAACATTTTCGGTTGGATTTTGTGTTCAGCTGTGAATTTATTGGTTGAATCTGCAGTTATAATACTGACATCGAAAGCTTAAGGACTTTGAATGGCTCTCAGCTTTAAAGAGAAATACAGCCTAAGACTAAAATTGCTGGGGGGGGGGGGTAACACTCTGTAACTAAAACTAAAAATAGAATAATACCACGTGAAAATTATGTTCTATAAAACGGCAATCTTGTGCACTGACATCTTAATCGGAGCATATCGGAACAAAGTTTTGTAACACTTCCCAAGTAATTAAATCATTGGGATTTTTTTTTCCATTGTTTCTGATGATTCTTTTCTTTTGTGTTAATATTATTGTGTTATATTATGCATTTAAAGACTAAAGGAATATATTCTTCTCTCACACAAGACATCAGATAAGAATATTAAGGTTTACTAAGTACTCTAAGCTGAGGCCTGTGATTGCAAATGTTTGTTTGTTTTGTTTACTGGCTTCTTATCCAAACTTAATTACTCATGATCTATGATACAATGTTAATTTTTAGCATTATTGTAGATATAAACTTAGGTGTTGTTTAAGAAAAATGTCTAACTTGTATATCAATTCAAGTACTTAACTTATTTATTATTGTGCATTATCTGTTGTGTCGAACTTTTTCGTCGTTTCTTTTGTTACATAATTTTTGTTATTACTTTAATTCCCATTTATTTCAGTAGATTACTTATAAGTTTCACTCCCAGCAGTTTTTCCACCTGTTAAGAACTTTGATTATGTTAATTTATGCAAGCAATTAATGATTTTTGATCTTAATGAAAGTTTTATTTTGTTCACGTG
>NW_013751678.1:0-2016 GCF_000517525.1 Limulus polyphemus
ATACAACCACACCTTGTCTCCTGGTACAAAGCTGACTTTAGTAGATCTCTTATCATAACATAGCTTCATGGAATCAGCAGACGTTTTCAAGTTTGAACACAGTCGATGATGAATGTTATCCATTCTTTCAGATAACACTTTCACGAACTCTGACACATTTTCAGGCAACTCTTCGTAAGGTGGGCAACCTGTTATCAGGTCCACTGGCAACCGAAGTTCCAGACCAAACATCAACTTTGCGGGAGTGTATCTAGTGGCTTCATGTTCTGCTGTTCTATAGGCCATCAACAGTGGAGGAAGTAAGACATCCCAGTCATCTTGGCAGCTATTACAAAACTTTGCCAATTCCTGTCCAATTGTACTTTTCTACCATCCCATCAGACTGTGGGTTGAGTCGCGTTGTCCTGGTTTTTCGTATGCCAAACAACTTGCAGCATTCATGGAACACAGCTGATTTAAAGTTACGGCCTTGATATGAATGCAGTTCGTATGGCATACCAAATCTGAAGAAGAAGTCACTAACAGCCGATACTACAGTTGTAGCTTCCTTATTTGGTATTGCATATGCCTCAGGCCACTTGATGAAATAATCCATCACCACACAAATGTACTTGTTTCCAGCACGAGTTTGGGGCAGAGGACCGGCAATGTCGACGGCTACTCTTTCCATTGGTGCACCAACTTGATATAACTTCATTGTCACAGCATTTAGACTAGACACCTTCTCCAAAGCAGGGCGCAAAACACTTGCTTTTAGAAAATCAATTATTGTCTTCAAATCTTAGTTTTTCTCCTGTTCTGCTTTGATATCTGTATTTGGTCCCACTTCACCATCATCAACTCTTTCAGTCACCTTGACTTCAGCTTGATGGCACCTGGTTAGTTCAACCTCTCTTTTGCAGCAATGTCTGCAATCATTTTTGCATTGTCTTCGGCTCAGCCCATCGGCATTTGCATGAGATTTTTCTTCTCTACATTCAATATTATAATTATACAGGTCTACCTTTCCGATCCAACGTGCTAGTTGTCCCTCTGGGTTCTTTAATGATCTTAACCAGCGTAATGCAGCATGGTCTGTCCTAATGGTAAACCTTGCACCATAGAGGTAAGGGTGGAAATATGTCAGACTCTTTACTTTAGCAAGGAGTTTTATCCATGTTACACAGTAGTTTGTCTCTGGTCTACTCAGGACCCTACTGAAGTAGGTCACCACATCTTCGTTTTCGCCCACTTTCTGAGACAATACTCCTCCAATTCCGACATTACTAACATCACGATTTAGTATGTACAGCAGTGAGGGATTTGGAAGCTTTAGGAGTAGAGATGAGGCCAATTTTTCTTTCAATGTTTTGAAAGCATGCTGGCAAGAAACTGTTCATTCAAACTTCTGGCCCTTTTTGGTCAAATCATGTAGTGGAGCAGCTATAGTTGCAAAGTCCTTCATAAACTTCCAGTAAAAAGTACAGAGTCCCAAGAAACTTATTAACTCTCCCACATTGTCTGGTGTTGGCCAATCACGCACTGCTTTCACCTTGTCAGGATCAGTTTGCACACCATGCTCACTTACAATATGACATAAGTAAAGCTCCTCTTTCTGGAACAAGTGGCATTTCTTAGGATGGAGTTTAAGGTTTGCCACTTTCAAATGCTTGAATACGTCCTCTAGCCGGTACATTTCTTCATCCAACGTTGTTGCAAACACAATGACATCATCCAGGGACACTAGGGCTATCCTCCATTGTAGGCTTTCCAGTACTCTTTCCATCAGCATCTCAAATGTTGCTGGAGCATTGCTAAGCACGAATGACATCACACGGTATTGCCAGAGCCCTTGGTCATAACTAAATGCAGGCATAGGTTTATATGCTTCAACCATTTTGACTTGATGGATACCTGACTTTAAGTCCAGAGTTGAAAACCACCTGGGACCACTTAGGGCATCAAGAGTATCATCAATTCTTGGAAGTGGATATGAGTCTTTTTCGTTTATACTGTTAAGAGCTCTGAAGTCCACAC
>NW_013751679.1:0-659 GCF_000517525.1 Limulus polyphemus
TTTACTTGGTACAACAACTCCACGAACACCTAGGTGTTACTCTAGTTACCGAATTTATAACCACCATACTCATCTTTAGCCTTACTTGGAACAATTACGCCATGAACACTTGGGTTTAACTCTTGCTACCGAATTTATAACCTCCATACTCATCTTTAGCGTTATTTGGTACAACAACTCCACGAACAATTAGGTGAAACTCTAGTTACCGAATTTATAACCACCATACTCATCTTTAGCCTTACTTATAACAATTACTCCATGAACACTTAGGTTTAACTCTGGTTACCGAATTCATAACCCCCATACTCATCTTTAGCGTTATTTGGTACAACAACTCCACGAACAATTAGGTGAAACTCTAGTTACCGAATTTATAACCACCATACTCATCTTTAGCCTTACTTGGTACAACAACTCCACGAACACCTAGGTATAACTCTAGTTACAGAATTTATAACCACCATACTCTTCTTTAGCCTTACTTGGTACAATTACTCCATGAACATTTAGGTTTAACTCTGGTTTAACCTTCATAAATAACGCTCAAGATGAGTGGTACAACAACTCCATGAACAAGAATTTATAACCACCATACTCATCTTTAGTCTTACTTGGTACAACTACTCCATCAACACCTAGGTGTAACTCTGGTTACC
>NW_013751680.1:0-709 GCF_000517525.1 Limulus polyphemus
CTCTGGTTTAACCTTCATACTCATCTTGAGCGTTATTTTGTACAACAACTCCATGAACCCCTAGGTGTAACTCTAGTTATAGAATTTATAACCCCCATACTCATCTTTAGCGTTATTTGGAACAATTACTCCATGAACACTTAGGTTTAACTCTAGTTACCGAATTTGTAACCACCATACTCATCTGTAGCGTTATTTGGTACAACAACTAAAGGAATACCTAGGTATAACTATAGTTACCGAATTTATAACCACCATATTCATCTTTACCCTTACTTGGTACAACTACTCCACGAACATCTAGGTGTTACTCTAGTTACCAAATTTATAACCACCATACTCATTTTTAGCTTTACTTGGTACAACTACTCCATGAACACCTAGGTGTTACTCTAGTTACAGAATTTATAACCACCATACTCAAATTTAGCCTTACTTGGAACAATTACTCCATGAACACTTAGGTTTAACTCTGGTTACCGAATTTATAACCCCCATACTCATCTTTAGCGTTATTTGGTACAACAACTTCACGAACACCTAGGTGTAACTCTAGTTACTGAATTTATAACCACCATATTCATCTTTAGCCTTACTTGGTACAATTACTCCACGAAACCTAGGTGTTATTCTAGTTACCAAATTTATAACCACCATACTCATTTTTAGCCTTACTTGGTACAACTATTCAATGAAGAACTAGGTGTAT
>NW_013751681.1:0-1195 GCF_000517525.1 Limulus polyphemus
AAATAAAGTGTTGAACCTGAATAGAAAATGTTGAACCTGGGTAAAGTGTTGAACCTTATAAAGTATTGAACCTGAATAAAGTGTTGATCTTGGATGAAACGTTGAATCTGAATCATGTTTTGAACCTGGATAATGTGTTGAAGCTGAATAGCAGAAATTTAAAACTCGATAAAGTGTTCAACCTGAATAAAATGCACGAATACTAGAACATGAACATAAATAGTAGAATGTTGAACCTGAATAGTAGAATGTTGAACCGGGATATAGTGATAAATCGCATAAATTGTTGAACCTGAATAGTAGAATGTTGAACCTCAATAAAGTGTTGAATCTGATAAAGTGTTGAACCTGAATAAAATGTGGAACCTTATAAAGTGTAAAACCTGAATAAAGTGGTGAACCTAGATAAAGTGTTGAATCTGAATAATGTTTTGAACCTGGATAAAGTGTTGAACCTGAATAAAGTGTTGATCCTGAATAAAGCATTGAACCTGGACAATGTGTTTAATTTAAATAATGTTTCAAAACCTTGAAAAATTGTTGAACTTAAATCGTAAAATATTGAACCTGGATCAAGTGTTGAACCTGAATATTAGAATGTTTAACCTAAATAGTAGAATGTTGAACCTGGAAAAGTCTTGAACTTGAATAATGTATTGAACCGGAATAGTATAATTTTAAACCTGGATAAAGTGTTGAACCTGAATAAATCGTTGAGCGTGATTAGTAGAATTTTGAACCTGGATAAAGCGTTGAACCTGAATAGTACAATGCTGAACATAGATAAAGTGTAGAACCTGAATAGTAAAATGTTGAACCTGAATAGTAGAATGTCGAACCTGAATAGTAGAATGTTGAACCTGAATAGTAGAATGTCGAACCTGGATGAAGTGTTGAACCAAATTAGTTGAATGTTGAACCTGAATAGTAAAATGTTGAACCTGAATAGTAGAATGTCGAACCTGAATAGTAGAATGTTGAACCTGAATAATAGAATGTCGAACCTGGATGAAGTGTTGAACCAAAATAGTTGAATGTTGAACCTGAATAGTAGAATGTTGAACCTGAATAGTAGAATGTTGAACCTGAATAAATTGTTGAACCTGAATATTAGAATGTTGAACCCAGATAAAGTAATGAACCTGAATAGTAGAATGCTGAACCTGCTAAAGTATTGAACTTGAATAAAGTATTG
>NW_013751682.1:0-2261 GCF_000517525.1 Limulus polyphemus
GTAATAATTTTAATTATCATAATTGTGTTTATTATGTTTATGTTCATTTTCGAGCTTATGGGAAGTAAGCAGTTAAAATTAGGGACTTGCACATAAAGGTATTTATTTTACGAGCAACTAAAGTATGGAACTAACGTCCCTTTTTTTTGGTCTTTTTTTCTTTTACTTCCGACGAAGTGGTCGAGCGTGCCCTTTTCGCCTGCTGGTCCTCCGTTGTTTCTTCTCCACTGCTTTCGCTCTAGGAGCTTTCTGACAGAAGTAGATCTTCCGCCAACAGTCTATCACTGTTTTTTTTTGTTAAACATTTCTCCGTCTTTTTCTTTTCCTCCTTAGTTTTCTTTTTGTAGGCATTTTCCATGTAACTTCTTCTACCTTTTCCTCTACTTCTTTTTCTCCTGTATTTACTTCCATGATGTTTACTTCTTTCTCTTCAATATCACACATGTTATCTATTACTTCCTTCAGGATTTCTTCCACTTCATTTTCAACACTCACTTCCTATTCTCCTCTCTTCACTACAGCCTAGAAACTCTTCACTCTACACTGTCTGTGTGGGTGATCTCCTCCACACTTTTCATCCTTTAATGCATTCTGCGGGCGAGTGTCCTACTTTGCCACACTTCTTACATATTTTGGCCGTGCAGTCGGCCGCGAAATGCCCTTCCTCCTTGCATCTTGCACACAGCTTTTTCATTCCAGGGTAATTCGCCATTACCCTGAATTGTCCTACGTATAGAAAATTGGGGATTGAGTCCGACGTATCCACTCGGACTCTTCTCGCTCCAGTAAACACCTTGATGTCTGTGTACGTTTCTCGTATTACTCCTAATACTTTCCCATACACTTGTAAAGCACTGGCTACACACTTGTTTGGCACCTCGTGTCGGAGATGCTTTATCCTCACTGATATCTCATTTGTGTCTGCTGGGGTGTACTTGTATTCTACATCCTTGAAGACGAAATACCCAATGCCTTCATCGTTATGTTGAACGACGCGAACGAACAACAAATTTTCTTTCTGCCTGATGGTTGTATGCATTCCATGGCTCCTTTGCCTAAACTTTCTTCTATAGCTTTTATAACTTAGTGTGGGAGCGCACCTTCAGGAATCTCTGTAAAACCGAGTTCCTTCTATTAATTTTAATCTGTTTTGCCATTATGGCACCCTGGCCTTATCCTCTTTTCTTTTGTCGACAACTGTCTAACTACTTAGAGAACTTACTCGACTTCTTCTCTCTAATTCTTTGTTAGAAATTTAACTTCGCTTTTTTTAAATCCGTCTATTCGGTTAAGGTTTAGCTTTACAGTACTGGCAGTTGAAGCATTTTAATGTTTCAGTCGGTGTGATATGGGTGGCTTCTACAACATGGTGCTGGTACCATAAATAGACCCTGTCAGCTATAAGCTGGTCGACTTTCTTAGGATCTGAAAGAAAGAATCTTACCATGGGAATTGCCTGTTTGGTCCTAGCTGATATGATTCTCTACATGGATCGTATTATTGCCTTGAGCTATAAGTTTTTTCTTTATCTCTGTCGACTTGATGTCCATCAGGACGTTCTTGATCACGTCAGGCTTTGTCAGTAGGGATTCACCGGCGACGTCAGTGGTGATCTTGGGCCCCCTGGAATGCTGTACTCGGCCAGGGCTTGAAGATAGTTGCATAGTGTCGGGATCACTGCACTTGATACATACACCACGGCTTGGTAGGAAGCGTATATTGGAGACCTGTAAACCTGGAAAAAGTATATTAATTTCTGTAGCGATATCAGGTTGGCGGTGATTTGATGTTGCTGGCAGGCTTGGTGGTCACGGCTTGGTCCGGTGTAGCGGGGTGTTTGTTTCTACCTGGTGAATCTCTGGTCTCGATGATGGCTGTACTACTGGGCTTAACAGGAGAGTTAGGGCACGATGTGGAGTCATCCCTGCACTTGAAGGAGACGTAACAATTAGTTTCTGGTCACTGTCTGACGAGCAGAGCTCCTTACACTTAAGGAGCATAGCATACCTGTTTTAGGTTGTTAGCGGTTCTCCTTGAGACCGAGTAATAATGGTTCTGTGCGAGTTGGCTAGCATCATGAGGCAGGTAAAGGCGTTGTACAGAAAATACACACACACACACACACACACACACACACACAACAAAATAAAAAGTAAAGTTAGTTGACAAAGTCTTGCAAAGAGCTCATTAAGTGATTCGTACGACTTTCCAAGATAGGAGGTAGTAGACTCGGCTACAGGTATCTAAACTGTTTAATAACC
>NW_013751683.1:0-2252 GCF_000517525.1 Limulus polyphemus
AAAATCAATTATGCTTAGATTCATCATGTTTGATGTTGTTGGGGAAAAAAGTGGTCGCCAACTTGCAACGATAGATGCACATGAAAGCAAGAACCTAATGGATATTGGAAGTATGGAAATTGGTGCAGATACACAAAAGACACTGTCAAATGTTGACAAAGGAAGGCAAAAGACCCAAAGGATTGAAATGCTGCAATTCTATCAAGCAGGCTCCCACTAAATGACATGTAGGTGAGATCTGTGCAGTGTCTACATCCAGAAGTGAGGGACCAAGAAAGAGCCCAAAAGCTCATTAGAGAATTGTGCACTGCGTTGGCAACCATTGATGATGGTGATATTTCCAGGGTCACAGACGAATGGAAACTGTACAGGGCTGAGGATATAAAGGAAGATCAGATCTACAGAGAAGGCAATTTGGTACGAATAGATGACTTCTGGAATTATGTCTTAAGTTTGAAGAATGCTAATGGAGAGCTAAAGTATCCATACTTAAGGAAAGTAGTACTTACGTGTCTGTGCATTCCCCATGGTAATGCCGATGTGGAAAGAAGCCTTTCCAAGTTTCTTATTAACTTTTACTGATTCCTCCGACAGTAGTGATCTTTCTGCAGTAATGTCTTCTACACATTTGTTCATTGCAACTGTTATTTTGTCCAGGTTTGTTTTTGCCATATAAAGGAGACCTTGGGCAATGTTCATTTCTTTGAAATCCTTGTTTTTTATGGCTTGTGAAAGCCTCTGATTTGCCTCTTCAAAAATTTGATTTGTCTTATCCATGTCAGCCTTCATCTCCAATTCATTCTTCTTAACCTTTTTTTCTTTATCATCAAGCTTTCTTTTCTTGTCTTTCTGCTCTTCAAGAGCTTTCTTCTCCATTTCCTGCAGTTGAGCCTCTTCCTTTCTTTTTCTATCCAATAACAGAGCTTCTGATTTTTTCTGCCTCTACTCTCTCTGTGTATTTCTTGTGAGCTTGCTTTACACTTCTCAGTAATTCCTTTGTTACAGGTACATCTGCAATTGTCTTGTACATAGACACTGCATTCCTGGTAAGTCTTAGTCCAAAAATGACATTGGAATGAAAAGGATGAGAATGATTGATTCATTCATGAAAAAGAAAAGTGAAAATTAAAAATAACAGTTTAGAAAAGTATGTAGTGGTGATGGACTAAATTGATATGGTGTAGCTTACCCTGGCTTTACTTCTTTTAGCATGTTCCCTTGCCTTGTTAATGTTTGTATACTGAGTTAGGCTATATATAACTTCTTTTTGCTTGTTATAATCATAGCTGCATGACCTGTGTATGTGTATAAAACTTAAAACTGATGTTGTACGTAAATTTATGTACATTTTTGATTAGTTATATTTCTATAGATAATGGCAAAATGACGGACATTTTTAACAAATGGCATCGTTTCTAAAATGTGTGTTTAACACCATGCATGTTACTTACAAAAAGCTTTCTATTTGTAACACTAACAATATTAACAGCAGTCATTATCTTGTATATAAATATATAAAAGCTTAACAGTGTATATCTTGTCTGTTTATTTTTATTAATGAATAAAAAAAAACATTTCAGATTGGGTTATGCTTGAAGACAATGAGCCAGACCTGTCTTAGCCAAGAAATAGTCAACTTAACAGCCTCTGCACCTGCATGCATGGTAAATTTGTATAAGCAAAGATGACAAGGTAAATTGATAACTTAAAATAGTTCCTAGTTTTTTACAATATCTTCCTAGTTTTTCCTAGTTTTTTGTGCTGTTGCTTCCTAGTTTTCTCCTAGTTTTTATAATGTACTGCTGGAGAGCCTGTAACAGTTCGAATGGATAAAGAAAATTGGCATAATTCACTTTTCGCGGAGAAAGAGAGAAATTAAGTCCTTTAGCTAGGGCGGATTTACATTGGTTACTTAGTGTAATATTAGTGAGGTTCACAATCAAATTATCAGCATCAAAACTATCAGAAAAGTTGTTAGTCAATTTGCTCAGCTTCACATTTTGGACATGTTCAATTCGGGCGATTTTTCTGTCGTTGTGTTTAAGAAAGAACCCGACCATTTTCACAGCTACAACACACGCCAAATTATTTATTAAATTTCTGAAAATATTAGTATTGTTTTGTTGCACACATATACTCGTTTGGAAGTTTCTATGTGACCCGAACATGTTTATAAATAATTCAGAGTGCCACTGGCTTTTAGCTACTTGGTATCTTACCAGATGTTGCTCAAACGGTTGCCAGAAAATTGG
>NW_013751684.1:0-1194 GCF_000517525.1 Limulus polyphemus
CACACACTGCTTTCACCTTGTGAGGATCAGTTTGCACACCATGCTCACTTACAATGTGACCTAAGTAAAGCACCTCTTTCTGGAACAAGTGGCATTTCTTGGGATGGAGTTTGAGGTTTGTTGCTTTCAAACACCTGAATACTTCATTTAGCCAGGACATTTCCTCATCAAAAGTTGTTGCAAATACAATGACATCATCCAGGAAAGCTAGGGCTATTCTCCGTTGTAGGCCTTCCAGTACTCTTTCCATCAGCCTCTCAAATATTGCTGGAGCAATGCTAAGCCCAAATGGCATCATACGTTACTGTCAGAGACCTTGGCCATAACTAAATGCAATCTTAGCTCTATCTGCTTCAACCATTTTCACTTGATGGAAACCTGACTTTAAAACTAGAGTTGAAAACCACCTGGCTCCACTTAGGGCATCAAGAGTATCATCAATTCTTGGCAGTGGGTATGCGTCTTTTTCGGTTATACTGTTAAGAGCACTGAAGTCCACACAGCAATGTTGGGTCCCATCTTTCTTCTAGACCATGGGTCACCAAACTTTTTTCACAGTAGGCTAGATAACTGAGAGAATGACGAGCGTGGGCCGCATAACAATTTTGTTCAATACAATACAGTGAATACACAAAAAATAAAGACAACAAACATGTTTATTTTCCAAAAAGTCATCAAAGATGGCGACGTTAGCAATAAAATAGTTATATCACACCCAGTGCACACACATCCGAATCTCACAAACTAAGCAGCAAAAAAAGGTTTGTGAGATTTGTGAAACTGGCGTTTAGTTTTTGAGATATCATCAATATTTGCTTTGGAAGTGCTGCATTCAACCAAGAGAATTGCTTTCAAATGTTCCTCAGTCAACCTCGTTCGATGTGCTGACTTCACATAATTCATTTTTGAAAATGTTTGCTCACAGACATAAGTTGTTCCCAAACACTGATGCCATACCAGAGGCAAATTTCTTCAACTCATCATCAGGTAAGCAGCGATAAAATTCAACAAGTTTTCCTTCTCTGTGCTTCTCTTTCAACAAGTCATTTGCTTGCAAATCAATGAGCTCTAACTGTAGTTCGACTGGCACGTCATCAAGGTTACAATCAATCGGATTCTGGAACAGAAGAGTGTCACTCTCAATTCTGTCGAAATCTAAAAATCTCTCTTCTTTGGAAACTCGAGGTTGACATC
>NW_013751685.1:0-5134 GCF_000517525.1 Limulus polyphemus
TACAAGCCTTTATAACCAAATATTAAATCGTCATCGTTCATACCACGTTGATAGCGCGGTTCTCGTGGTAGAGAGCAGACGCGTCTTTTTTGTGCTCCGTCACTTTTTGCAAGTGCTACTTTTTTCAAAGTTTTTTGCTGTTTTTTTTGTATTTTTTGAGAATGTCAATGAATGTCGAGGTGGCCAGTGTTGGTAATGAGAAGATGGGAAAGAACGTGGAGATCATGCATAGAACTATATTTGTTGAAGTTTCAGCTGTAAGTCATGGCGACGTATTGCATGCTGTGTCGAAACAATATGGCGAAGCTTCAATTTCGTCTGTGGCCCCCTGTCTCCCCTCAACAGAATTTTAAACATAAACAGGTCCATTCCACAACTTAATGAGATTTTGTACATGGTTATGAAGAAAAAACGTTTCTTGTAAACATATAATATCAAAATCGTTCATAAAAAAATCTACATATTTCTGTAATTTACCATAATTACGTAAACCATTACAATTGATGCTACCAATCTTTAAATTAGATACAGACATGAAATTATTATGTGTCTGTCTTCTGTAAATCACAAGCACGAGCCTTGATTGAACGACCATTAGCAGCATCAGAAATACGTTTCCTGCGTGAAGAAACATCCTGTGTGACTACTTTGGCATACTTCCACTGTCGAGATTGAGGGACTGCAACAGCAGATGCTAAATCATCATGTACGATGATGCTTTCCACAAAGAACATCAGAGTACGGCAACTGCGGAATATCGGCTTCATACGTCGGCGGTTGACTATGAGATCTTTCTCGGCAACCACGGGAAACTTAATCGCGACGTCTCACTGGAGTCGAGGAAAGGAAAACCCCCTTGTATTTAAATGGAGCAGCGACAGACGAGTCCTTTCCAGGAACAACGGCTTCTGGCTCCACGTGGTCAGGTTTGGTAGAAGCAGGAGGGAAACCTGTTTCCGGCACCGAAAACACACCAACTGAGGACAGTTGGAATACAAATGTTCCTCGCTTAAACACAGATTAGAAACACGACGCTGGTGATCATGTTTAGTTTTAATAAAAACACCCTTCCCGAGGGGATCAACGACCTTAATCACATAAGGCAGGGAAGGACAGGTTGCTGCAAACGTACGTGCCATATACCTAAATATATCCCCGATTCTTTCTTCCATACCATGGGCCCTTTCACTTTACATTCAAAATCTTTCAATTTTGAAATTAGCACATCGTCAGAAATATATTCCGGCACCCCATAAAAGAAACAGTTACAACTTTGTTGGCTACCCCCGATACACACAAATTCTTACCATTAATATTAAGTCCGTGGTCGACAGCTATACTATATCCACGTCGCTTTCAACAATGAAAGTAACTTCATAACCTCCTGGGCGAGGGGAACGATGCACTAAGATAGCTAGCTGTGCTGATAGTGTATCTTTTCACTATTCAGATCAAAATGGACGTATGTTGGCGATTAAATGTGATTTTTGTGATGGTATATCATTTTATTTGTATACAGTGTATGATCCTTCTGCTACTTATGAACGTAAACGGTTTTTGAAAATATAAGTTCTTTATTGCCAAGCTCTGGTAAAGTAGTTTTGCTAGGTGATTTTAATGTCGTTTTGGATGTAGGTCTCGATAAGTTTCTTGTGTTAAACTATAGGGATGCTAGTCGAGACACTTATTCTGATTTACTTAGTGAGTTTTCTCTGTTAGATGTATGTCGTGTATTGTATGGCGATCCACGTCTGTATACGTGGCGAAACTTTATTAAGGGTGAACTGCACCAATCTCGCATTGATAAAGTACTAGTGTCTGACTCACTGCAACAGTTTCTTGTGGATTTTTCTCGTAGCTGGTTTCCCTTAAGTGATCATGCGGTTATCTGTTGTTTTTGATTTCAGTATGGTACCAAGAGGTAGAAGCTACTGGCACTTCAATAATGCCTTGTTATCGGATGTAACGTTTGTTGCAACTAGGCCGACAGAAGGCAACCCTGCCGGACACCCCTATCCACTGAAAAGGCATTTGTGAAAAATCCATTATATTTAACAACACTAAATACCTGCGAATAACAGATTTTTATCCACTGAATAAACTGCTCACCAAAACCAAAACGACGTAGCAAACCAAACAAATAAGGAAACTCATTCGGGTCAAAGGCCTTCATCTGATCCAACTTCAACAGGATGCCCCCTTTGTGATAACCCCCATAGGGAATCCATAAGGAGCTTCAGCATAATGGGAACCGACACAACATCTCTTCCAGGTATACAGCCCGTTTGATCAATGGAAACCAAGTGAGACACTACACGAGATAAACGTGTGGCCAAAATTCGCGACAATATTTTATAATCTGAGTTTAAAAGTGTAATGGGTCTACCATTCTAAACATAACGACGATCACCACCCTTGGGAATAGGAACAATGATACCTAGTTTCATACTCTCTATCAACTCGTGTCGAAAGTACATAGCATTCAGAATATCAACAAATTCCTCCTGGAAACATGGTAGAAAATAACGAAAAAATTCCACTGTAAACCCATCAGATAGTGGAGACTTATAGCTGACATATGAGATAATGCCTCTAAAACTTCCTGGAGCGTAATCTCACCCTCAAATGAAATCTTCTCAGGTTCATCCAAAGTGCGAGATACGAAAGAAAAAAAAGCTCTTCAATATCATTTGTCACTATCCCTTCTGAACTATATAATGCAGAATAATAGTCGTGTAATACTTCCCCGATATCCACGCGGCCATATGCCAACCGACCACGAGCGGTAAATAAACTACGAATTTCCGAATTCCACGAGCGATGTTTTTCAGTTCGCAGAAAATACTTTGTACTTCGTTCCCCTTCATCAAACCATCGGATATGAGCACATAAGCGAACGCCCTCAATCCTATCCAAATCCCTCAACTCATGTTCTAAATCATACAACTTCTACTTCGAACGAGGAGGGTAGCTATCCAGCAAATGATATTCTTTTGCAATGGCACGTGACAAAAATTTCCTCCTAGCACGAGTAGCGACCCCTTTCCGCTTGGAAAAGGCAATAGACGTCTGGGTAATAGCATCTTTCAATTGTACATACCAGGAAATTTTATCAGCAGAATATATCGGCCAAAGTTTACTTCTATCTTTGAGCTTAGTAAACATAATATATACAAAAGAGCATGTAGTGGTTCAACCTATTACTTCGTCGGGTGGCTATGCATGGTATTCCTGTTCAGAATAGTTTGAGTTTTTTATATCAACATGCTGATGATCTTTCTGTTACATTGTGCGATGTTTCCGCTGTTTCTCCTGTGATAGAAGCCTGTGATTTGTTTGGTAGAGCATCTGGTAGCAGGATTAATTTTTCCAAGAGTAGGGGGTTTGTGGTTGTGCAATTGGGCTGCACGTCCAGATCTATTAGTGGATCGGATCCGTATATCTAATGATCCCATGAAAGTTTTGGGCATCACGTTTGATCCCGAGAGTGAGGTTATGTATCATTTGAACTGGTCGGAGGTTGTGTATCGTTTTGAAAAAATTTTGGTTTCTTGGCGTCATAGAGAAATGTCACTGAGGGGTAAGGCCTTGGTAATAAATTCCTTGGCTGCGTCTTTGTTATGGTATCCCTTACAAGTTTTACCTATGCGTGATTCGACGTATGATCAAATTTGCAGGGAAATGCTTCGTTTTATTTGGAATGATGGTATACATCAAGTAAAATATGATATACTCATTAGTGATAAAAGGGATGGAGGTATTAATTTGGTAGATGTTCGTACTTGTAAATATGCCTATCGGTTGAAACTTTTGCAGAATGCTTTGAATGGGAGTTGTCATCCGGTTTTACTCTCATTAATCTTGTCTTCATTAAATGCAGTGGGCAATTTACAATTAGGTTTTCGTATATTTACTTGTAAGTTGTCCTTTAATTGGTTACGTTTTCTTTCTCCGTTTTTTGTGGAAATGTTTTGGGCTTGGGAGTTTGTCATCTGGATCGACTCAACCGCCAATCACTGATGTGATGGACATTTATGAACAACCTTTATTTCTTAATAGACATGTTACTGATGCTGCAGGCAATGTTTTGTTTTTTTCGTGAATTTACTGAAGCTGGAATAACGCAGGTGCGTCATTTGCTATATGAATTTATTCCTCGATTTTTACATCAGGACGCAATAGTTGAACAAATCGTGGATTGTAATGCTGATCTAAATCCCAGTTTTGTTTTACGGCGCTTGAACTTGCTATTTTCGAGTTTGCCATCTTTTTGGAGGGCGCGGGTAGTTAAGAGTCTACCCACCTACTCGTTTGAGCTGTATTTTTATAATTATTTTATGGGGGAACTGCAGAGATTGTCTGGTGTAACACTTAAGGAGTTCACCAGATTGATAAAAGGGATTTTTTGTCGGAGGCATCCACCTCGACCATTCTGGTCGTCTGTGGTAGCCCATGAAGATTGGGGGACGATATGGCCCCATACTTTTGATTCATTTTTAGGTTACAATATATGTGACCTTGATTATTTGTTGTGGCATCATGCGATTACCACAAATGTAAAGTTGGTACATATGCCTATTCCCGATTCTGGTATGTGTTGTCTTTGTGCTCAATCCTTAGAGACTATTGCCCACTTATTTTTCCAGTGTTCAGAGGTTCAAGAATTATGGAACCTTGTTTTCATATTATTACGCAATATGGTTGGAAGAAATCTTAATAATCAGGAAAAAAGTTATGGGTCATTAATTGGGTACATACCGAATATGGTTGGATGTGATAAAAAGTTGTCTCGTTTAATATCCTCCTTAGCACGTAATGTCATTTATTCTGCAAAGGTATTAAACTATCTCGAAATGTAAATATACATTTACTTAGTTATTATAAAGTTAGATTAAAGTCTAGAATTTATTTTGATTATAAACGTTTTCAGTTACAAAATAACCTAACTGCATTTTATTTTTTATATGACGAACATGGCAAGTTGCTCGATCAAGGCAATCAAGGATATATTTTGAATGTATACCTTAGATAACAGTTTTCTTTTCATTCGGTTATTTTGAACACTGTAATTTTTTTCCAAGATATATTGTGTTATATGCTGTTTTCACTGTTTTGTTTACATTAATTTATTTTC
>NW_013751686.1:0-1194 GCF_000517525.1 Limulus polyphemus
GTATCTACAAATACTTTGTTATATATATATATATATATATATATATATGGGAAAAAAATCCATTTTGTTATAATCTGGGCATCATTCTTCTGTTATTATTATTAAGTTTTCACAGTTATCTAAAGTTAATATTTTATTAAAATTAATTATTATGGATACTCTCCTTCCTTAGTAATTTTATATTGAATTTCTTCATAGAAGTATCCTTTAGAAAGTTTTTTGTAAAATCAACAATCTGTAGAAAAACAAGAAACTCTTTCTAAAAGTAGTGGAATGATGCAAGCACAATAAGAAACATTTCAACTGGTGTACCCATAAAGAACTACAAAAACAAATACATTATTCCAACACTTAATCTCACCTTGATCCATCTTTGTTGAAGTCCACATTTGTTAAAGGCAATATATGTGCTCTTAATACCTAAATAAAGATAACAAATAAATAATGTTATAAAGTTCAAAATGACATTTAGCTTTATAAACACATTCTGTTTCTTTTTATAACACTTACACTTTGGAAACACACTGTAAAAACATCTGAAATTTAAGAGAGAAAAGTGGCATACAGAAATAATCTTTACAAGTAAAAGAAATAAAATTAATAAATATTGTTCAACTTAAAAAAGTTATTTTAGCAAATTACTTTATCTATTGTTCAAACAAAAAGTGCATATAATAAATGTTTTTTGGATTTACTCAAAGTTTCGTATACTAAATGTTATGTTCACATTACACAATAAAATAGTGTTACGTATCTGCTTGTTTCCGGTAGAAATTCTTTCTGAGGATCTTCAGAGATTCAAGTCCTTTCTTGATTAAACCAGTTTATTCTTCCTTGATACAAACTTTTAGTACACAGTAGTTCCACAATCAATATGTTTCTCGTCACTTTAAACTTAACAACTTTTATAATACACGCTATAAATCACAGCGATTCACAATCACAATAACTTCGCTCTCAATGAGTGCAAAACAGCTCGAAACTAACAAAATCAAAAATCACACGGAACTCAAAGTAACTACTGCTCTATCTTCATTAACCCTGCTGGCTTTCCCTGCCATGCTTATATATTAGCAAAGAGGGCATCTCCAACACACTTGGACTTCCCTGATCATTCGAGAAACTCATCATGCATGCCAGCAGCGTCACGAGACTTCCTCTGTCGTAACACTGCTCCTTCCTTAGTATTGTTCA
>NW_013751687.1:0-677 GCF_000517525.1 Limulus polyphemus
GTGAGACGTGAGTTATAGTCGTTTTGTTATAGAGCGACTGTTGAAATTAAGTGTATCATAAAGTTGTATTCGGAAAGAATAAACCAGTTTTATTTAAGAAAGGACTTGTGTCGCTAAAGTTTCGTCGGAACGAAGTTACGGAAAATTAACTAACGACTGGAGGTGTAACAATATATATATACATACATACAGAAATAAACCCTTTATATGTAATTGCTTAGCCAATACTAATTAATAAGCTTATATTTTAATTATATATTTTCGGATTTTTTTAACCAGTGTTACCAGATCATTGAGCCAACAGTTAAGAAGCCGATATTTACATTGGGCCAAAGATGAATGAACACATAGTCCCATCTCTGGACAAATGTACAAATTGCCTTTGGGCCAAGATTGGCCCTATCTCGATTGCTGTCTATGCTGTCAGCTACCCAATATTCATTTACTCGATAGTGAGCCGACCAACAAATCGCTCATCAGCCAACGCTGGCCTAACTTAGGTCTGATATATAGCTAGCTATTTAATAAAGGTGTAGAACTTATTGTCGGGTAAATAAAACACTTTTGTTATCATATATCTTTTGCATCTTTTTTTTTTAAACCAAATAATCCGAAATCCCGCCCAACAATAAAATCCGTTACAACAGTATATTATTCGATAGTTAAAGCAGTTTTTT
>NW_013751688.1:0-1195 GCF_000517525.1 Limulus polyphemus
GTGTAAAGATCTCTTCTCTCTTTTTTAATCATAACGTTCAGCCTTATGTAAAGATCTCTCCTCTCCTTTTAGCACATAACGTTCAGCGTTATGTAAATATCTCCCCTTTCTCTTTTACTCATAACTTTCAGCCTTGTGTAAAGATCTGTACTCTTCCTTTTACTCATAACTTTCAACCTTGTGTAAAGTCTCTCCTTCCCCTTTTACTCATAATTTTCAGCATTGTGTAAAGATCTCTCCCTTTACTCATAACTTTCAGCCTTGTGCAAAGATCTTTCCTCTTCCTTTCACTCATATCTTTCAGCCTTGAGTAAAGTCTATCCTCTCCCTTTTACTCATATCGTTCAGCCTTGTGTAAAAATATCTTCTCATTTTACTCATAACGTTAAGCCTTTGTAAATATCATTCCTTTCCATTTCACTCAAAACTTTCAGCCTTGTGTAAAGACCTCTTCTTTCCCATTTACTCATAATATTCAGCATTATGTAAAGATTTCTCCTTTCCCTTTTACTCATAACTTTCAGCTTTGTGTAAAGATCTCTACTCTCCCTTTTACTCATAAATTTCAGCTTTGTTTAAAGATCTCTACTGTCCTTTTTACTCATAAATTTCAGTCTTGTTTAAAATCCCTCCTCTCCCTTTTACTCATAACGTTCAGCATTGTGTAAAAATCTCTCCTCTCTTTTTCACTCATAACGTCAACCTTGTTTAAAGATCATCCCCTTTTACCCATAACGATTAGCGTTATGTAAAGATGTCTCCTCTCTCTCTCTTTTACTCATAGCGTTCAGCCTTGTGTAAATTCTCTCCTCTTCTTTTTTACTCATAACGTTCAGCCTTCTGTAAAGATCTATCCTCTCCCTTTTACTCATAACTTTCAGCCTTGTGTAAAGATCTCTCCCCTTCCTTTTACTTGTATCTTCCAGCCTTGTGGAATGATATTTCCTCTCCCTTTCACTCATAACTTTCATCTCCTATCCCTTTTTCTCATACCGTTCAGCATTGTGTCAATATCCCCCTCTCCCTTTTACTCATATTTTCAACTTTGTGTAAAGATCTCTCCTCTCCATTTTACTCATAACTTTCATCCTTGTGTAAATATCTCTCCTCTCCCTTTTACTGTAACGTTCAGTCTTGTGTAAATATCTCCCTTTTACTCATAACTTTCAGTCCTTGTGTAAAGTCTCTTCGTTAT
>NW_013751689.1:0-1193 GCF_000517525.1 Limulus polyphemus
AAATGTCGATAGGCTGAGCCAAAAGACCCTGCAAAAAATGACTGCAGACATTGCTGCAAAAGAGAGGTTGAACTAACCAGGTGCCATCAAGCTGAAGTCAAGCCGACTGAAAGTTTGTTTGTTTGTTTTGGAATTTCGCGCAAAGCTACACGAGGGCTATCTGCGCTAGCCGTCCCTAATTTAGCAGTGTAAGACTAGAGGGAAGGCAGCTAGTCATTACCACCCACCGCCAACTCTTGGGCTACTCTTTTACCAACGAATAGTGGGATTGATCGTCACATTATAACGCCCCCACGGCTGAAAGGGCGAGCATGTTTGGTGGGATGCGGATTCGAACCCGCGACCCTCAGATTGTGAGTCGAGCGCCTTATCCACCTGGCCATGCCGGGCCTCCGACTGAAAGAGTTGATGATGGTGAAGTGGAACCAAATATAGATATCAACGCAGAACAGGAGAAAGACCAAGATTTGAAGCCAGTGATTGAGTTTCTAAAAGCAAGTGTTTTGCGTCCTGCTTGGGAGAAGGTGTCTAGTCTAAGCCCTGTGACAAAGAACTATTGGGCACAATGGGACCAGTTGAAGCTTGAAGATAGTAGTCTTGTCTGGAGATGGGAGACTGCAGATGGGAGAGTGACGACCTGGCAAACAGTTATACCGAGAAAGTTATGGCAAGTTGTGCTGTGTCAATCCGATGATAGTTTAACAGGAGGACATCTCGGAGTTAAGAAGACATTGAATCACCTACGACAGAGATTTTACTGGATAGGTATGAGGCAAGATGTGGAAGAATGGTGCAGGACATGCAGTACATGTTGTGCTAAAAGGGGAACCAAGCATAAGGGACATGCTCTAATGAAGTTATATCAAGTTGTTGCACAAATGGAAAGAGTAGCCATTGACATTGCTGGTCCATTGCCCCGAACTCGTGCTGGAAACAAGTACATCTGTGTGGTGATGGATTATTTCTCCAAGTGGGCTGAGGCATATGCAATACCAAATCAGAAAGCTACAACTGTAGCTTGAGCTATTAGTGATTTCTTCTTCAGGCTTGGTATGCCATAAGAACTGCATTCAGATCAAGGCCGTAACTTTGATTCAGCTATGTTCCATGAATGCTGCAAGTTGTTTGGCATACGAAAGACTAGAACAACGCCACTTCACCCACAGTCTGATGGGATGGTAAAAAATTACAAT
>NW_013751690.1:0-1194 GCF_000517525.1 Limulus polyphemus
AGTTTAACGTTGAATATTATTTATGATTTTAAAATTATACACTAGTGCCAAAATACTATAATAATGTTGTATGTTTTGCCTGAAATTTACAGTGTTGCAAATAGATTTTACATGTCAACTATCTTTATGAATTAAACATTTTATAGTTTTGTGTAATTGATAATTCTACCACAAATTCTGTTTCCTCTGTTAGTAATCTATCTTGTTGAGTAATTTGTTATATATAAAGTTGAAGTTAAGTGTATCTATATTATTAGTATTTCAAAATACTACCATAAAAGCACTTTAACCCTTTCATGCCAAGTACTGTCTTTTAAACACTTTTCTGTGCAAGTCACTGTGTTACAATTAAAAATTTAATTAAATGCCTTTACTATCAATGGAGGGGAATGAAATTAACGTTATAATGTATGTTATGATTCAAAGTTTTAGCTTTAAGTCCTTTATTTCAAAAGAAACCTTTAACAAAACAACTTAAAACTTGAGATGTATTGTTATGTGACCCATGAGCTGTGAAAAAATTCAACTTTGGTTAACTCCATCTTGTTTAAGATAATGTCAGTCATTTAGATGTACATCTAGACAATAAGTTCCTTTACTTACTGTGTTGACATGTACATTCAAACGTTCTCTGGATGTATGCAGTAAAAACAAGTAATAAATGTTTTCTATTGCTAACGGGTGCCATTAACTATGAAAAATTAAAAGGTATGTAAATTTTTTGTATTTATTAATTTTAAACATTTCATTACACTGTGTATTGATAATAATATCTACAGTTAGTGGTATGGTAGAGAAAATATAAAATAAAATATACATATTTACCTTTAAAAAATGTATATATTTATTTAGGAGGTTCTACGGGTTATGCAAATAAAATATGAAAACTATAAGACAAAGAAAAGTATTTTTATACTTAAAATGAAAATCACCTTATACTTGAACTATTCACAGTTTGAGTGCAAATAACTACAACAGATAAATAACATATTTTTAGTAAAAACACTTAATGTATTTTTTTGTATACAAAATACTTATAATCTTTAACAAAGATTTACCAGTTTTTGTAAAGATAGGTTAAGAAATTTCTGAGTTACAGTGTGTATTGTTCCATAAGTAAAATTCCCTTTATGACAACTGCAAATTCCAGTGACCCGTAACGAAAGGGTTAAATCTTTCAACATGGGGTCGGTT
>NW_013751691.1:0-1192 GCF_000517525.1 Limulus polyphemus
AAAAAAAAAAAAAACTTACTATTCTAGTAAAAAAAAAAAATATTAAGTTGGGCCAAAGCGAAATTTCACAAATATGACCTTGGGAGAGAATGTGTTAACGCATAACTATTTGATGGCCTTCGAATATTTTTTTGGTGTGTGTATGTTTAAGAAACATGAGAGGAATATACAGTTGTTAACATTTAAACCTGATTATTTAACAATAAGAAGTAAAAGATTAATTGGTCTTACATATAATTTGTAATAGTTTTAAATATAAACCTACATTTAATTATTTCATGCAATAAAATTTACAATGATAAAGTACATCTACTATTTCATTTGAAATAGAGAATTGAAATACACGTATCCGCTATTCAGAGAAGCGAGGACACGCCACGAAAGCACGTGAGCAAAGCTTGGGAAATTTCCTACGTTCTTGTGCAACAAGTTCTAAAAACAAATTGTGCGTTACATTTAAAACATATTTTAGTTCCAAGCTTGTCAAATTTTCTAGAACTCTTCACCCATAAACTTCCTCTGACTGCTGAACGTTAAGTTCATTAACGATAAAATCTGGTTTGGTGTGAACTTGTGAATGCATGCGATACACTTCTATACAATTCAAAAATGTTACTGGAATAAAACGAAATAAAGATATATTCGTTTTCTAAGTTATGAGATTATTTACACATTATAACGATATTTGATGTCCAGAATGTTTGTTGTTTGAAATTTCTTAACTAAAATCATTCAAAGCTGAGGTGTATTTAACATAGATATATTGACATTAACACGTAGGCGAGATAAGCAAATGCCTAAGGCATCAAAATATAGTTATTCGAAGGCTATTTGCGCTAGGGATAGATTCAAAGGAAGGCAGCTAGTGTTAATCCACCTACTGCCAACTATTTTATCAGCGAAAAGTGGACTGTCACATAATAACGCTTCAGAGCTGAAAGGGCGAGCATGTTCGTAAATGGGTTTCGAATCCGCGACTCATTTGCCGTTTCTTAGAAACTTGTTCATAGACAAAGACACTTTAAAATAAGCAACTTAAATACAAAACAAGCTTCTACTCAATTCAGGAAACTAGATATCCTCCCCTTTGCAGCTGTAATGTTACATTTACCAAGTTCTCCTGTGAGACAGCGGTAAGTTTACGGGCTTACAACTCTAAAATATGGAGATGGATTTCTCACTGTGCAACAAC
>NW_013751692.1:0-1186 GCF_000517525.1 Limulus polyphemus
CAGTTTATGTATTCATATATAATTAGAGAACCTTCATCACATGCTAACTTATATCTTTAAATATTAATTATATATCAGTTTATGTATTAATATATAATTAGAGAACCTTCTTCACATGCTAACTTATATCTTTAAATATTAATTATATATCAGTTTATGTATTCATATATAATTTGAGAACCCTCAACAGATGCTAACTTATATCTTTAAATATTAATTATTTATTTAAATGTGCAGAAACAAAATTAGTTATTTCCACGGCGAATTTAAGTGAAATGAAATTAAATCTAAATTCAGTGCTTCATATAGTAAAACATTTTGCTCCTAACTTGACTTTTATAAACAAATCTTTTTTAAGCCGATAATTATACTTTTGCTCAACATCAGTTACATATGTATTGCATATGGAATACAGACCGTTATTTCTGTTTTTCAAAATCAACACATCTAATTAACCTTACTGTTATAAAGTGAATGCGTATTACGGCTGTAGTTTCTCGTATATTCAGTTAAGTCACTATAAATCCCAAAGATGGCGCTATATTCCTCTAGCATATAGTTTTAGCGCAAATACATGTGTTTTATTAAAATAACCATTTGGTTGCACTAAATAGCGTTCGTTTGAACACCATTACGATGAATAAGCCACACGAAGAGGACACGGTTAGTAGAGCTTGTATTATAGTAACTGTTTGATTATTTTACCTGGAAGGATGTTTCCTGATTACGTAACGATAACTTGAGGCTTTCTTAAAGCAATCTCAAAGATATTGCTCACAAAATAACCTATTCAATTTAAACATGATCTCTTATTATCTATCTTTTACTCCTTTTTTTTTTAGTGTTTTCATCATAAATAATGGCCTAACATACCTCAAGGACTCATAATTTTCTAGCAGTGGTTCATCACGTTCATCTATTAAACCACTGATTCTTTCCAGTGATTTATTTTGCATGAATAACTAGAAATGAGTAAAACACCATTAGATAATATTCGTTTGATACCATTGATGGACGGTTCACTACCGAATGTTTGGCTTGTTTTGAATTACGCGCAAAGCTACGCATGGGCTATCTGCGCTAGCCGTCCCTAATTTAGCAGTGAAATACTAGAGGGAAAGCAGCTAGCCATCACCATTCACCGCCAACTCTTGAGCTATTCTTTAACCAACAAGCAGTGGATTCA
>NW_013751693.1:0-1196 GCF_000517525.1 Limulus polyphemus
TTTGAATGTGACCTTTCAAGGTAGAGATATACCACATAAAGTCATTAAAAAAATACCAACCCGCTGGCAAAAAATGTTCACCAGAGATGATAACCAGATTACCACAAAAGGGTATATTAGGAATGGTTTCGCGTATCTTGTAATTAGTTCTAACTCCACCAGTCTAGTAAACAAGTTACATGCCAAAACAATGCATCAGACATCATGCCTGAAGAAGCGCTTGCAAACGTGTTACACGAACTTATTGTACTGTTATCTGCTATTGTTTTTTTATTTAAGTCCTGAATCACAGAACTGAATTATGATAAAATTACGTGTAATGGGCCAAAACTAATTTCTTCTCCTTGTATTAAAATTCCCTGATAATATCAAAAGGCATCTCAAGGCTGAAGGCATAAGGAATCATTTTCGTAAAACGATCGTTTTCATAAATCACAAGATATCGCTGTATTTTCTACTCCATTATTAAGGATATGTTGTTACATTGCAGGGGGGGGGGTATTGTAAGTTTGTTTGTCTTATAAGGAAACCCCCTCTTTGTTAAAGTAGAATTATTCTATATTCTTTAGGAAAGGTACACTGTATTATACTAAATATACAATATGATGTTGCTGTAACACATTTTGTATTGCAATAGGAGTTCTTTCTCTTACACCGTGGGTATTGTTTTGTTTTAAAATAAGTTTATCTGTCTTATAATAGCAGTATTGTAGAGTCTTGCGTATTCTGCCTTACGTTAAAGGAATTGTCTTGCAATAGGAGTTCTTTCTCTTACACCGTGAGTATTGTTTCAACATACAATTTGGGCCCATAACCGTCTTCTTAAAATGTGTCTTAATCATATCGTACGAATATCACAACCCAAAACCATATTACTTTCTTTGAATGAGTGTTTTATTTTGAACTTTAATAAAGAAGTATACAGGTCTGTGACTAGCTATGAGGATATCAAGTTCATATCCTCTGTTTTTGGGTTGTTTTTTTTTTTGGCTTCCTTCACTCACACACACACACACATTGAAGTTGTATCTTGAAACCCAAGTTTGACTTTGGTAGAATATTGGCTCTGGTGACGGTGATAGATTGTTTGTTTTGTTTTGAATTTCGCGCAAAGCTACACGAGGGCTATCTGCGCTAGCCGTCCCTAATTTAGCAGTGTAAGACTAGAGGGAAGGCAGCTAGTCATCACCACCCAC
>NW_013751694.1:0-1192 GCF_000517525.1 Limulus polyphemus
GTCCTTTAAGGTTATACTGTTAAGAGCCCTGAAGTCCACACAACAATGTTGGGTCCCATCCTTCTTCTGGACTAACACGATGGGAGCTGATCAGGGGCTATCTGATTTCTCGACTATCCCTTCTTTAATTAGGCCATCCATGACTTTCTCCATCTCTTGTCGCTTTGCTGGAGCTATTCTCCTCGGAGGGATCTTTATTGGATGGTGATTGCCAGTGTTTATTCTGTTCTCTACAAGATCTGTGCAGCCAAGGTCATGATCTCCTTTTGAAAAGACGTTTGCATAATTCGCCAAAAGTTTCCTAACCTGAAGAGCCTGTGATGATGACAAATGGACTATGCTCTTCTTATAGAGGTCAGTTAAATGTTCTTGGAGAGGATGTCCTTTCTTTATGGTTGTATTTCTTGCCTTAACATTGATTAGCTCTACCTCCTGTCACACACCCAACAATTTCCCTTCCTGAAGTGAGAAATTAGCCACTGTTATTGGTACTACTTGATGACCTGGCACAAGTGACCTTCGAATCTTTACGTCTACTGGACTGAATGGGTCTTCCACTGCTTCCACAAGCATCGGGCTTCCTTGGGGATGTTCTTTTATTCTACCTTAAATTATCTTCTCTGACATAGGGGTATTGTAGTTGACTTAAATCTGTGACACTCAAATAAATAGATGCAGCAACACTTACCGGAATTTGGCCTTTGTTGTTCCCAAACGTCATTTTATCAAAGTTAACTACAGACTTCCTCGGTAGTAAGTAGTCCAACCCTAATATGCATGGGTCTGAAATGTCAGCCAAGTATACTTTGTGTCTGTCCTTTATGCCCATGAGCTCAATAGTTACCCACACTGGTCCCCACAACCTTGCATAATGTTCTGTCACACCCCAGAGCTTCTTTATGGCTTCTGGTACTCCTTTGTGATCTAACACCTTGATACTCACAAGGGTTTGCTGAGATGCAGAATCTATGACAAAGTTGCACTTTTGGCCATCCAGCTTTCCTGTCACTTAGACACTATGTGTGCTTGCCATTTTACACTTAGCTGTTGAGACATTCACGATGGGAGTTGGTGAGCGTCCCTCAACACCAACCACTACTGGTTTCCCCGGAGGCTGACTTAGTGGTAGTATTCTTCTTACGCTGGCTCTTCATATGTCCTTGCTCTCCACAGTTCCAACAACCTTTCTGGG
>NW_013751695.1:0-1192 GCF_000517525.1 Limulus polyphemus
ATTTATTCTATATGCTCATTTCATATGTGAATTTATGCATTTGGTGTTATTTCTGGCTAACTTACAGCAGCAAAATGAAAATCATATTGGCCAGCTGTAAAGTAGTTATTCAGAGAAAAATATAAAAGTTATTTTAGTTAACTAATAGCTATCCGTAAGTCCTGATGCTAATCCAACTGTCCCTACTTGAAAACTAAAGAGAGAAAAGCGAAATTACCTTTAAGAAATCGGAAAAATTTTTACAGGAAAATGAAATTATCTTTTGATAGTTCCAAAATATTGGAAACATCCACCCCTAAACGAAATCTTCACAAATTGATTATTCAATTTGTTGTGTATCACAGACTCAGCCTTTCATCCTCTGGTGTTAGTTAAATGCAAGTCAAGTAGCATAAAAGGAATACTTATTTAAAAGAGTGAAATAGAAATTAAGATAACACTTTTAACTTATCTTATAACAAGCAACCTGGTGTAATCTAAAGAGAATAAAAAAATATAGTTTAATTTAAATAATTAAAAGGTTAAATATCAACTTATTTTATGTTGAGAAAACATTATTGAATTAGTACCCATACACATATAATAAACATATAAAACGCAACTTTAATATTCTATTAAAGTCCGTATTTGTATGTGTATATGAATTATTCCGTAATGAGGAAGATGTCCATTGAGTATAAGTGAAAAATACTTATTCATCATGTTCAAATAAAATGTTTCAGCCAATTTCTTACTTCATTTCTGTTCAAGTTGCTAAAACATTTGTCATACAGAATCTATTTACCTTCTGTGTATATTTCTTTCATCATTTCTTATGGCTTTTTACTCATTTTCTTTCCATCCTATATAATTCCTTTGAATATCAAATTCTGTCTTTTACTATTTTCTCGTTCATGATTCGTATTTCTGGAACGTATTATATGTTCTTTAAAATCCCGTACTTCCGCTTCCGATTGATCTTTGTTGTCTTCCTATTTTCCTTCTCCTGACTTAAAGTTATTTGGGAATCATACGTTGTGTATTATTTCTTCATTCTCCTTTTACGAAATTAAACTCTTCGTGGAGTTTCTTCTGATTTATTAAATATCTTTTCATTTCCTACTAATTTCATTACTTTTAGACCAGATCTAAATCTATTTTCTTCCGTTTTAATGCTGTAGAACGTCGTATTTTAGTTGGCTTTCAAAATTTC
>NW_013751696.1:0-1295 GCF_000517525.1 Limulus polyphemus
GCTCATACATTTCTCGGGACTGTTAATGTCTTTAATTTATATTGTGATAGCTCTTACATCTCTCTCGAAACTGTTCTTGTCTTTAATTTATAATGCAGTAGCTCTTACATCTCTCGGGACTGTTCTTGTCATTAATTTATATTGTAATAGCTCTTACATCTCTCGGGACTGTTATTGTTTTTTATTTATATTGTTATAGCTCTTATATCTCTCGAGACTGTTATCGCTTTAATTTATATTTTAATAGCTCTTACATCTCTCTGGAAACTGTTCTAGTTATTAATTTATAATGTAATAGTTCTTACATCTCTCGAGACTGTTCTTGTATTTAATTTATATTGTTATAGCTCTTACATCTCTGGGGACTGTTCTTGTCTTTAATTCATATTGTAGTAGCTCTGACATCTCTCGAGACTGTTCTTTTATTTAATTTATATTGTTATAGCTCTTACATCTCTCGAGACTGTTCTTGTATTTAACTTATATTGTTATAGCTCATACATTTCTCGGGACTGTTCTTTTCTTTAATTTATATTGTAATAGCTCTTACATCTCTCTGAAAACTGTTCTAGTTATTAATTTATAATGTAATAGTTCTTACATCTCTCGGGACTGTTATTTTCTTGAATTGCTATTGTAATAACTCTTACATCTTTCGGGACTGTTCTTGTCATTAACTTACATTTTAATAGCTCTTACATCTCTCGGGACTTTTCTTGTATTTAATTTATATTGTTATAGCTCATACATTTCTCGGGACCGTTATTGTCTTTAATTTACATTGTAAAACTCTTACATCTCTCTGGAATGTTATTGTCTGTAATTTATATTATAATTGCTCTTACATCTCTCGGGACTGTCATTGTTTTTAATTTAGATTGTTATAGCTCTTATATCTCTCTGGACTGTTATGGCTTTAATTTATATTGTAATAGCTCTTACATCTCTCGGGACTGTTCTTGTATTTAATTTATATTGTAATAGCTCTTAAATCTCTCGGGATTGTTGTTGTCTTTAATTTATATGGTAATAATTCTTATATCTCTCGAAACTGTTATCGCTTTAATTTACATTGTAATAGCTCTTACATCTCTGGAAACTGTTATTGTCTTTCATTTATATTTTAATAGCTCTTACATCTCTCAGGAAACTGTTCCTGTCTTTAATTTATATTGTAATAGCTCTTACATCCCTCGTGATTGTTGTTGTCTTTAATTTATATTGTAATAGCTCTTACATCTCTCGGGACTCTTCTTGTCTTTAACTTATATTGTAATAGCTCTTACATATTTCGG
>NW_013751697.1:0-1522 GCF_000517525.1 Limulus polyphemus
GACCTTATGATGTATTGTACAATAACATGCTGTTGTAATTATAACAGTATTTTATATAACAAGTGACAACACGGGGTATTTATGACCTTATGATGTATTGTACAGTAACATACTGTTGTAATATAACAGTATTTTATATAAAAAAGTGAACACACGGGGTCTTTATCACCTTGTGATGTATTGTACAATAACATGCTGTTGTAATTATAACAGTATTTTATATAAAAAAGTGCATACACGGGGTCTTTATGACCTTATGATGTATTGTACAATGACATGTTGTTGTAAATAAAACTATTTTATAAAACAAGTGAATACACGGGGTCTTTATGACCTTATGAAGTATTGTATAATGACATGCTGTTGTAATTATAACAGTATTTTATATAACAAGTGAATACACGGTGTCTTTCTGACCCTATAATGTAATTTACTATGACATGCTGTTGTAATTAAAACTGTATTTCATAAAACAAGTGAATACACGGGGTAATTATGACCTTATGAAGTATTGTATAATGGCATGCTGCTGTAAGTATAACTGTATTTTATATAACATGTGAATACAAGGGGTCTTTATGACCTCATGATGTAATTTATTATGACATGCCGTTGTAATTATAACTCTGTTTTATAAAACAAGTGAATACAATGGGTCTTTATGACCCATTCGTGTATTGTACAATGACATGCTGTTGTAATTATAACAGCATTTTAAAAAACAAGAGAAAACACGGTGTCGTTATGACCTTAAGATGTATTGTACAATGACATGCTGTTATAATTATAACTATATTTTATATAACAAGTGAATACACAGGGCTTTTATGACGTTTTGATGTTTTATAAAATGACATGTTGTTGTAATTAGAACTGTATTTTAGAGGACAAGTGAATGCACGCGGTCTTTATGACCTTAAGATGTATTGAAGTCTTGCATGCTGTTGTAATTATAACTGAATTTTTTATATCAAGTGAATACTTGGGGTCCTCATTACCTTATGTTGTATTGTACCATAACATGATGTTGTAATATAACATTATTTTATAAAACAAGTGAATACACGGGGTCTTTACGACCTTATGATGTATTTTACAATGACATGCTGTTATAATTATAACTGTATTTTATATAACAAGTAAATACACGGGGCCTTTATGACGTTTTGATGTTTTATAAAATGACATGTTGTTGTAATTATAACTGTATTTTATATAACAAGTAAATACACGGGGCCTTTATGACGTTTTGATGTTTTATAAAATGACATGTTGTTGTAATTATAACTGTATTTTAGAGGACAAGTTAATACACGGGGTCTTTTTGACATTATAATGTATTGTACAATGACATGCTGTTATAAGAATAACTGTATTTTATATAACAACTGAATACACTGGGTCTTTATGACGTTTTGATGTATTGTACAATGACATGCTGTTGTAATTATAACTGTGTTTTAGAGGACAAGTGAATACACGAGGTCTTTTTGACATTATGATGTAATTTACTATGACATCC
>NW_013751698.1:0-1238 GCF_000517525.1 Limulus polyphemus
TTATGGAGTTGGGTTGGGAAATTCTCCCCCACCCACCATATTTTCCACATATGACACCATCAGATTACCATTTTTTTTCGTTCGCTGCAACACCATCTTAAATGGAAAACGTATGCAAATGTGGAAGGTGTTAAAGAGGATATCGACATGTTTTTTTTTACTTTAAAGCCAAGTGATTTCTTTAATCAGGGCATTAACAACCTGATTGTAAGATAGAAAAGCATCATCGATTAGAATGGAGACTATTTCATTTAATAAATGTTTTGTTTTGATATATATGTTGTTTGGGTTTTTTCTATGAGAAAAAAAAGAGTCATTAATTTCTTGACGACCTAATATAAGACTTAAGATACTTGGATTTTGATACGTTGCAAAGAAAATACAACTTTTTAAAAAAACAATATCATATCTTTTTCAGTACGAAATTAATTGTTTCTTTATATTTTGTATTTTGACGAGTTATGAGCTTCAAAGGTGTAACGAACGTTGTGGAGGGCTTGCTGCCCTCACACTGTCTTGTATTAGGAAAACTGATTTCACTATCAAAATGACAATGATTTAACGTGTACTGTTTCTAATAAAGATGACAGTTTTCTTGATAACCAATCAGAGTTCTGTACTACCAATGTTTTTTTTTTAATTTCTTAAAACAGTTTGATTCACTGAAATATATCAATACAATGAAGTAAGAGCTTCACAAATATTGTGACGATAACCGTTAACGAAGATTATTGAATTATAATGTTTGTTTAAATATCCGAGTTAACATCATCGTAGTATTGAAAGCTTCAGTACAAACCCTTTCTGTCAACACTCTGAACTCTCACTCGGTTCTACAATACATTATGCCTTTAAGGAATCAATAAATGCAATAAAGCAGATCCCCCAGAGAGGGCGCTACAAACTGGTTCGCTGACGGGTTTAAAGAGGCTGATAGTTTGGCTGTGGAGCAAACCTTAAGGATTGTTTTCAGGAGTCTATCAGCCGACGGGTATTTTAGATCCAGTGCTGTGTTGTCTGAGGCAATCTGGGCAAACCTTGGTGAAATATTCTAGCTTAAGCAAGGTAGGAAGAGTTAATATTGTCTCTTCTGTCTAGGGGCGAGGTTATTATGAATTAAGTTAAAGAAAATACAATTTTAACATTTTCGGACAACTCCAAGTTGCTAGCACAGTTGTTTAACTGTATAAGTGTATGTTTGTAAGGTACAATGATAAAACGTATTTGCCAAGATAGAA
>NW_013751699.1:0-1192 GCF_000517525.1 Limulus polyphemus
GTCATTCAGGTACAAAGAAAACTGCTGAAGGGTGACTGTATCAGCAGGTTTCAGAAATGTTTCCTGTAAGGAAGACACGCGGGATTATAGGAGTCAATCAAGGCCTTAATGTCATCGAGATTAGAACGAAAACCTCGACAGTTCCACTGTATCAAAGTGGCCATTTTTATGTATATTTTTGAGAAGAGGGTGGAGAACCCTTTTGTTTACGACCACGCCGTTTTTCTTTACTAGTTGGAGGTCGATCGACCTCCATGGATCCTGCCCTTGTACGAGCGGGCAGATCTCTGTCATCAGAGTGAGAGTCCAATGACTGAGGACGTAATTGTCCTGCATTTAGGGGTCAAAAAAGTCCCGCACAGACACCAAAGGCTGGTGGCCGTGGAGGTTGACCCAGGCAGTCACTGGAAGGAATAGTGGGGACTGAGATTGGAGTAGACGTAGACCTATCAACTCTATTATCCATGGAGGGCAAAGGACCTCTCACATGGCGTGAAAAAGACTCAGATGGAGGCACGGAAAAGTCTGTCTGCACTCCTACTATATTAGTGGAGCATAGTGGCATATGTCCGAGATGTAGTAGGGAACAATAGCTTTCGAGCCTCTGGATAAGAAATGTTGTGAATAGTCTTTAAATGCTGTACCTCTTTCTTCCCCACTTCGGGAAAGACCAAAAGTAAGAGGGGTGGGAACCACTACAATTAACATAGTGAGGGTCCAGTTTGCACTCGTAGGCGTCGTGGCCCTTGCCACAACAACGAGCACATGTCACAGAACCACAACAAAATGTCTTTGAGTGACCAAACCATTGACACTGAAAACATCAGAGAGGGTTGGTAATATAGGGCCGTACCTTACAGCTCAAATAACCTGCATTAACGACGGCAGGTGGAAGTGGTGATGAAAACGTCAAAATCAGAACTGAAGTCGGCACCATAATATCATCTTGACGAGTGGAGATCCTTCAAACTGATGAAACTCCTTGGCTGAAGAAAGCAGCAAGTCCCTCTCAACAATAACTCCTTGTGAGGAATTCAAGGAAGCGTGGGGAGTAGCCTCAATGGGTATATCCACGATGGTCTTTGAATTCAAGAGGAGTTCACTTTACTTAGCTGTGGATGTTTCAACCAAGATGTCCCCAGAACAGAGCTTCTTAACTGACTTTGGAGAGCCAGCAAGCCCCTCTAAGCCC
>NW_013751700.1:0-1909 GCF_000517525.1 Limulus polyphemus
TTAACAAACGGAGACGTAACAATTGTTTGGAACAAGGGTTAACAAACCCCTTCATCTCCCTTTATTGCTGTTATTAAGCATTTATTATATTTGACGTAAATGAACGTTAACTACATTCACAAGATGGCGCTACATCCTTACACCGAAAAACAAAAAACTATTACCTTTTCTGTAACGCAGCGTACACACGGGTAGAGCACTCTCTAGGAAGTACGGCTGTCAGTATTGCAGTAATACATAAAGTTAGCCGAAGTTTCTACTCCAATATCCAACATAAGGCGGATATGAAGAGTCGTTTTTGAGTTATACTAACTTCCTACTTTCACCCGTGATCTTTCAACTTGGCCAGTGATACACTTCTGCGGCTAATGACCGTCTATTAATTAATCACGTGAAACACTGTGGAAGGGCGTTAAAAATTGGACGTTGAAAGCGTGTAACAGAAAGCAACCCTACCACCATTACTTTGGTCGCTACCTTCTTCTACAAAGTCACCCTAACTATTGCACAGCGTATACTATGTTTCAAGTATATACATATCGAGTTTTTAAAGCTGATACAAAACGTTTGGTGAGGTAATAACGAATATTGTAATAATATGTCATGTTATAAATAAATTGTGTGAAAGTTAGGGTTTTTGTGTTACTTATCATAGTATCCATCCACACATTGTCTTAAGTTCATAACCCGGAAAAAGACGAGTACTTCAGCTTGTAATCTATATAACTGTAAGTTAAGACAAAAATTTCCGGATATATGACATTTTCAATAAACTTATTCTCATAAAAATAAAGATATAAATTTGCAATACAAGTATAATATTTAGTTTCAATTGGAACTCCCATTACTTGTTTAAATACCTGATTATTAAAAATAATTATAGAAACTTAATATATATTTTATATTTTTGGAGGTAAAATTTATTTCTTTAAGTACAATGGAAGGATAACAGTAATGTTATATTAATGAATTCGTAACTGAATTTAAATCTTTCAGTGGAATTGTGGTATACAGTTTCGTAAAATCAAATGTTTGAACATTTTCACTTGTTCACAGTTATTTAAGTATTCTAAAATGCGTTGATTATTTGTATTATTCAAAAAATGTTTATTGTCCTTACTATTTATATTTCTAATTCTATCCAATAAAATATTAAGTAATGTGTTTAATAAAATGACCGGTTGTTTAATAACTGTTTTCACTGAGCTGGAAATAAATTTAAATTTAATTGGATATTCGTCAGTTTAGGAATAGCATACAGGAAAATTAAATATGAAAAAAAAATTGATTTAAAATGAATTTTTTTATAATATTTAATAAAGTTGTTAATTACTGTACCCTTAGACTGATTAACAAATTTAAGTGTTTGTGTACTATTAATTTCATTTATCATAAGCAGTGCATACAACTTTTTACAAATAAACCCAAAATTACAAGTAGCTTTATCTATGGAAACAATGGTGTATGTTTCTTGCAATTCTTTTATCTTATTTGCTAATTGATAAAACGTTCGATCTGTATGGAATTTATTTACATTTATATGAATTAATTTGAATCTTATTTTATTAAGTACACAAAACTTCCATTCTAAAAACCATATAAGATGCAATATTATTAAGTTTCAAAATGTATTAATGTTGTTTTCAATAGATTTTAGAATATCTGGCTTATTACATTTTGAAGCAATTCTGTATTTAGATCACTAAAGAATTTCACACAATAGTTTCTTTTACAGTTTCTCGGTTAACAGTAATGACATGTTTATGAAAAGTATCAATATACCATTTTTACATTTACAAGGTAAATTATTTATTTGATCTACATTTAAATTAGTTGAAAAACTGTTATAATTATATAATAGTGGGCCAATTAGAACTTCGTCATCGTAGCTAACAGTAGGCTTCAAGTT
>NW_013751701.1:0-1192 GCF_000517525.1 Limulus polyphemus
AAAGAAAACTTGCAACCTACGTTTTGGCTATTGTTGCAGAAAAACAGAAAATGCAACCAATATTAATGTTATTAGCGATTTTAAATTGTTGTAAACAATATAAATGTAACCCTGCTGGACTGTTGTAATGATATCATCAGTGAGGGATGTGTCGTTCACAAACTTTGCCGCCATTTACGTTTGGGTCATTAGGCCTAAACTGAGTTTGTATGTGGCGATGTACGTGTTATATCTTTCAGTTTTCTGTGAAACAGCTTTTTGTTAAGGGACGTTCGAGGTAGTCTTTTGTAAGTGATTATATTAAATATCGTATGTTATTAGGGAGGATTAAGTATCATATTTTACTGGAGGTTTAATTAGATTTATCGAGTGGTTGTGCCATCCCAGTGGTGGGAGGAGCATAGCCCATTGTGTAGCTTTGTGCTTAATTACAAACAAACAAACAAGTGGTTTTTATTTATTTCTCTACAGATTATTGTGTCTCCTCGAAGTCAGTCCTACAGATTTAACTGTATTGATAATGTAGTGGTCAAACATTTTAAACGTTCATGGTCAGTGAAAGTGTGTGGATTGCCCAGTCTATAAAACTATACAAATATCGAGATTACTTGAAATTCTAATAATTTATCAGTATTCCAAATATGTTCTAGCTAAGTATTTTCGACATTTCCCCCTTTTTATTTATATAACTTAAATCCAGATATATGGGGGTAAAAGGAGTCACTCATTCTCTCGGAGAGGGGGCTCTAACTGGCCATTCTGCTGATATTGTAGCCTTGTGCCACGTGTTGTTGGATGTTGTTTAAGTGGTTTTACATCTTCGTAGGGGATGTTTTGATCTTCCGTTGCCTCTGTTGAAATTGTTTTTCACGTGCTTTGCATCTTTTTTATTTTTTATTGATATTTTGCTTTACGAAAAGACTGCAACAACGTTCCAGAGATATAAGACTTCCAGGAAGGATTGTACTGTCGATTTATTTGACGGCAAGCAGCTTCAGCGACAAGGCATTGTAACGTTTATTAGCGTAAGTTTGATTAACCTTTCCAGATGAAGGTGTAAGAGAAAAAGTTGTAAGTTGGCATAGTGAATATGTTACAGCATTTAAGACATCCACGAAGAAGTTTGATTACACCATTTTAAGATAAATGTAAGTCAAAAAGTGTATTTGTTTTTTATTATTTGTGATCTGCC
>NW_013751702.1:0-1194 GCF_000517525.1 Limulus polyphemus
GTTACCAACTGCTTGCTACATGTTACCAACTGCTTGCTACATGTTATCAACTGCTTGCTACATGTTTACCAACTGCTTGCTACGTGTTATCAACTACTTGCTACATGTTATCAACTACTTTGCTATGTGTTTACCAAGTGCTTGCTACATGTTATCAACTACTTTGCTATGTGTTACCAACTACTTTTGCTACGTGTTACCAACTGCTTGCTACATGTTACCAACTACTTGTTACATGTTACCAACTACTTGTTACATGTTACCAACTACTTGTTATGTGTTACTAACTGCTTGCTACGTGTTACCAACTGGTTGCAACATGTTACCAACTGTTTGCTATGTGTTACCAACTACTTTTGCTACGTGTTACCAACTACTTGCTACATGTTACCAACTACTTGTTAGGCGTTTACCAACTGCTTGCTTCGTGTTACCAACTACTTGCTACATGTTACCAACTGCTTGCTACATGTTATCAACTACTTTGCTATGTGTTATCAACTACTTGCTACATGTTACCAACTGCTTGCTACATGTTACATCCTGTAAGGAAAGTAAACTAGAACCAGTTAAGCGTGTGTAACTCACTCAAAACCCCCTTGCTTACATCGTCTCCTCAGGTCTGCCAAGAAACATTTTGTGTTATTTATAGAAGATAAAACACAATAACACCCTATGGTGTTAAACTAAATGTTCATCAAAAAGAAAAGTTTATGATCATATCGATGTGACTTTTGAAGATTGAACTGTTTTTCTATAAGTCTAACAGAGAAAGAATTATTTTAAGCGATGCTGTTACGTGTAGACTCACTCGGTGTAGGAGAGGAAAATGTGATTTTATTGTTACAGATGATAGTAAACAGAATAGATTAGTACTTCTGCTTATGATTTATAAAGTTTGTCTATCAATGAAAATATACCTATCTTAAGCCTAAGTACAGAATTTTGAATGTTCAAGTGATATTTCATTGTGGTACATGTGTCAGTATAGAACTGTAATATACCTATCTTAAGTCTAAGTACAGAATTTTGAATTTTCAAGTGATATTTCGTTGTGGTGCACGTGTCAGTATAGAACTGTGATGTACCTATCTTAAGTCTAAGTACAGTAATTTTGAATGTTCAAGTGATATTTCATTGTGGTACACGTGTCAGTATAGAACTGTGATATACCTATCTTAAGCCTAAGTACAG
>NW_013751703.1:0-1193 GCF_000517525.1 Limulus polyphemus
CTTAACTGTATAAGAACTTAGCTTGAGGTAACATCAAATCATCATCTTTGTTATCCCCACATTAAAACAAATTAGTTTTTACTTAACTTATTCCACATTTCCAAAGGTTTTGTATTTTCAAGCAGAGAAGTAAAATCAACAACATCCCTGGGAATTAAACTACATAATCACGTATATTTCTTAGCTGTATAAGAACTTAGCTTGAGGTAACATCAAATCATCATCTTTGTTATCTCCACATTAAAACAAATTAGTTTTTACTTAACTTATTTCACATTTTCAATAAAACATACTGACTCATCATATAATATTTTAAGTACTGGGTATTGCCTTCTTAGGTAATGTTATCTTACAGCCGGTTTGTTCTTCAGTGGGGAGTTACACACCATTAGTTGTTCCTCTAAGTGTATAAATATACTGGATGTACTTCCACGGGGTCCCCAAAAGTGTTCTGTAAATAAAACCAAAATTAAGAGTAACAAATATTTATATTTCTTGCGTTTCTCATATATATGCCATGCTTTGTTGTGGCCTACAGAGAGCATAATTCTTATTGTGATTCCTGGCATGCGCACGTTTTACTGACATCACGACAATACAAATTGCAACGTTAAGCGTCCCTTCTGTGACGTCATTTTAGTGTCTACTGACTGACTGTCAGACAACATACTACAGCAAAGTGGTGCGAGTGGTTAAAACAGGTGACCCCTCCAGGCGAGCTTTGGCCCCCTTTCGGGGATATTAAGAGACATGGTCTTGTTATAATATATGGTTCAGCGTATGAGTATGACTTTTTTGCGTGATACGAGCCATTCGTGAAAATGATTCATTTAAAACAGTTCAAAATAGAACCAAAAGCTTTGAACAGCTTCAGTTATTGTGAAGCCCGGCATGGCCAGGTGGTTAGGGCGCTCGACTCGCAATCTGAGAATCGTGGATTCGAATCCCGTCCTACGAAACATGCTCGCCCTTTCAGCCGTGAGGACGTTATAACGTGCAGTCAATCCCACTATTCGTTGGTAAAAGAGTAGCCCAAGACTTGGCGGTGGGTGGTGATGACTAGCTGCCTTCCCTCTTGTCTTACACTGCTAAATTAGGGATAGCTAGCACAGATAGCACTCGTGTTGCTTTGCGCGAAATTTAAAATAAACCAAACAAAAACAATCGGTTATTGTGAAGCTTCTTCTAGCTTT
>NW_013751704.1:0-1194 GCF_000517525.1 Limulus polyphemus
AAATTCAAAACTAAGAAATTTAATTTTAAATAAAACGTTTTTCTTGCTAGCTTTGATATTGAATTATTGTTCACGTCAAAACCTATGGATAAAAAAAAAGTTCAATTTAGTACAGTTTTAGTTTATCAAAATCAAAACATGGCTTGTATTCAAAAATACTGGGATTTGCAACAAAAAATGCATTTTTTTAAGTAACGGTTAAATATATGATCAAATTGACGAAGCTTCAATGGTCTCAAGTTTAGGTCCCACTTTAGGCAATATATTTGTCATAACGAACAAAACCGATTCAGTCAACTGCCCTTAAAGTTTTAGATCTGCTTGTTATGGCAGATATGTTGGTGACACTTTTGCGCCTAAAAACTTCAATATCAAAGTATAAAATATATTGTTGAAGTTCAGAAACTAATGAATATACATTGATACACTGGTTTCAAATCAACATGGGAAATTAAGAACTACAATTTATCGTAAAACTACGTTTTCTGGTTTATAAGCCCATTTTAACAGTTTTATTTCTACCACCTTTAAAATTAAGGTGCGGGTTGGCCCTGTTTAAGCCTATTGTAAAAATAGGAACTTTGAATAAGTAGAGTTGTTTAATAGGAACTTTCTTCCAATTTAAAGGCAGAATTTCGACCTTGAAACGTTCGTGTGTCACGTATATACTACAAGCTGTCTGTCTGTTCGATCCAATCAAGGAACACTCTAATGTAAAACCAGATAGCTCTTCAAATATACTTAAACATTCCTTGGAAGTCTGTAACCAACGCGTGTGTGCTTATAACTCCAAAATAATTGAAAAACAACAGACGAAAGAACTTACAAACTACATAAAGTTTGGCCATTTAGGAAAGAAAACCAGCCTTAATAGACAAGTCATCTCCACTCTATTGCTCTTAAGACTCTGAATAACATGCATTTTTGTGAAGTTTTTGAACTGTGGACATAAAGTTATGTTATGACAGCGGAAGTCACGCGACGCTGGGAGCATGCGCGCTGGAGTTTCTAGAAGGATCATGACTTATCGAGGAACCTCGCGAATATCCGAGTGTTTGCCAGGCGCCCTCTTTTTTAGTATATAAGCCGAAAAATAAAGCCAGCGATAGATAGATAGGCAGATAAATTGAAGATAGAGATAATTGAGTCAAGCGAACAGTAGGTACCGTAAGTAAAGTGTGTGAATCGCTGTGA
>NW_013751705.1:0-2280 GCF_000517525.1 Limulus polyphemus
TTCGCTTATACGATAAAAACATTGTATATTATCATACCTTTATTCGCTTATATAAACATATTGTATATTATCGTACCTTTATTCGCTTATATAAACATATTGTATATTATCGTACCTTACTATGCTTATATGATAAAAACATATTGTATACTATCGTACCTTTATTCGCTTATATAAACATATTGTATATTATCGTACCTTTATTCGCTTATATAAACATATTGTATATTATCGTACCTTACTATGCTTATATGATAAACATATTGTATATTATAGTTCGCTGATTTGCTGAAACATTTCAAGTAACTTATAGCACTTTCAAAGCTACTCTAAGGCTACATACACTAGCAGTCCCTAATTTCGAAAATGTAAAACAGAATGAAGTTAGCTAGTCAACACCATCCACCGCCAACTCTGGAGCTACTCTTTTAGTAACAAATAATTAGATTTACCGTCACATTATAACGCTCCCATTTTTATTTGTCATCTTCAGGACTTATGGTTTATATTTGTCATCCTAATGGCTTTTGTTTATTTGCCATCTTCAGGACTTATGGTTTATATTTGTCATCCTAATGGCTTTTTTTATTTGCCATCTTCAGGACTTATGGTTTATATTTGCCATCCTAATGGCTCCTGTTTTTTATTTGGCATTTTAATGGCTCTTTTTTTTGTTTGCCATCTTTAGGACTTATGGTTTATATTTGCCATCCTAATGGCTCCTATTTTTTATTTGCCATCCTAATGCCTCTTGTTTTTTATTTGCCATTTTAATGGCTCTTTTTTATTTGCCATATTCATGACTTATGGTTTATATTTGCCATCCTAATGGCTCCTGTTTTTTATTTGCCATTCTAATGGCTCTTGTTTTTTTATTTGCCTTCATTTGGACTCTTGTTTTTTATCAATAAATTTATTACATTTATGTAAACGTCGTTTGTTTTTGTTTTAGATATGAACAACATAATGTGATTAAAATGAATGATAACAATAAATGTTCTGCGTGCCATCTTCTCGAAATAAATTTCCCTTTAAACTTAATTCAAAGCATGCGGATAATAAAAATGTTAATATTTTGGCATCAAAGACTATAATACATATATGTGCGTGTGTGTATAGGTGCCTAACGTTTTAATAAAAATATACCAAGTTATCTAAAGTAGGTTTATAAAACTTTTTTTTTAAATAAAATTGCTGTCCTATGATTCCAGAAGATTAACCTTATATAATTTGCATGAATTGAATTAAGTTATAAAAATGTGTATAAACTGGCACACACTACAACGCGTGTGTATGATAGCCACGAAGCAGTCTTAACATCGTGAGACTTAGATTTTGTACGTTAATTTCATACATATCACATTTTTATAAGTACATACTCTTTCTTGAAACGTCCGATATCAAAAATTAAAACATAATTTCAAATTACATATTATGAAATTATGAACTCGCAATCGTAAATATAGATTGTCTGGAGTAAATTTCTCCAAGTGTATAAAGTTGTTGTTTTTTTTCTTTTTTGGCGCACGAGCTACTAAATTATATATATATTTATTTGCGAGCGTGTGTCTGTGCAATTTCTTTTATCGAACGTTTCTGTCGATTTTCTCGTCGTGAATTTTTTTATTGGGTTTTATTTATGTTTACTCCTCGTACCTCTTATAAAAACTCGACTTGAAACTGGAATTTAGTATAGACTCGAAGATGGTTTTCAAAGACTTCTAATAAGCACGATTTCATATCCGTTTCATCGTAGTAACATTTCTCGTCATATGGTAGTAACATTTCCCGAGACGAAAATCCTCGGAGAAGGGGAATAAAACTGTCTGTAAATAAGAAAGTAAACTTATTAAAGACTGCTGGTCCGGTAACCGCTAGATTAAATATCTTTAATTATGAAAACATCGCAATTTTGTAAGTTATAAGGATATTTGATACAGGATAATATTGATGTTTGTAATTGGTAGACTGCACTCCTCAGTTTGTTTGTAATTAAGCACAAAGCTACACAATGGGCTATCTGTGCTCTGCCCACCACAGGTATCGAAACCCGGATTCTAGCGTTGTAAGTCCGCAGACATACCGCTGTGCCACTGGGGGGCACCAGTCCTCAATATGTCGTTAGAGTATATATATATATAATGATGTTTTTGTTGTTTGTTTAAAAGCAAAACCACAGTGGGTTATTTGCTACGTCTACCGCGGGGAATCGAACCCCGGATTTAGCGTTGTAAGTCCGTATATAAACCATTGTCCCACCAGGAGACAAAAAAAATTAAA
>NW_013751706.1:0-1188 GCF_000517525.1 Limulus polyphemus
GTCGAGAAGCAAAAAAAAAATTGAGGCCAAGATGGAGAACTGGTAGGTGCAATTTTCTGTCATAAAGTTACAAGAGTCACATTGTAGAGTTCTAGAAAGAAAGAAAGTGAAATATGGACAGATAGGAAAGAGGCTGAACAAGTACAAGATGACTATATATGCAACAGAATAAGGTTCTTGAGGTCCAGAAAGATGTAGCAACTGGAAGTTGTCAAGATGTTGAAAAAGAAACTAGCTGGCATTATCAAGAATATAAGATGATCAGGGGAAAAAAACAACATCAGTACAAGAAAGAATGTGACATACCAGCGATAGCAAAGTGCCATAGAACCTTGGCAAGGTTACCTGATCCTCATCGAGGAAAGATTAACCAGAAGTTAAAACTGTCAAAAGACAAGGCAGGTTCAGCAGAAGCAATAAAAGCAGGAGTTTGGAGATTCTGAATCCAAGATAAAAAGGTAGAATAGAACCAATGACTTGGTGTATAATGTTGGTGATATCATTCATTGCCAGAGTGCCTCCAATCACCACCAATGACTTGGTGTACAATGTTGGTGATATCATTCATTGCCAGAGTGCCTCCAATCACCACCAATGACTTGGTGTATAATGTTGGTGATATCATTCATTGCCAGAGTGCCTCCAATCACCACCAATGACTTGGTGTATAATGTTGGTGATATCATTCATTGCCAGAGTGTCTCCAATCACCACCAATGACTTGGTGTATAATGTTGGTGATATCATTCATTGCCAGAGTGCCTCCAATCACCACTGAAACAGCAGAAGGTGACTCCTGTTGAAAAGTGTCTCTGGACTTCAGGTGTCAGAAATCAAGAAAAGATAAATCTAGTTGGTAAAAGTGTCTCTGAACTTCAGGTGTCAGAAATCAAGAAAAGATAAGTCCAGTTGTTAAAGTATCTCTGGACTTCAGGTGTCAGAAATCAAGAAAAGATAAATCCAGTTGGTAAATGTGTCTCTGGACTTCAGGTGTCAGAAATCAAGAAAAGATAAGTCCAGTTGTTAAAGTATCTCTGGACTTCAGGTGTCAGAAATCAAGAAAAGATAAATACCAGTTGGTAAATGTGTCTCTGGACTTCAGGTGTCAGAAATCAAGAAAAGATAAGTCCAGTTGTTAAAGTATCTCTGGACTTCAGGTGTCAGAAATCAAGAAGATAAATCCAGTTG
>NW_013751707.1:0-1189 GCF_000517525.1 Limulus polyphemus
AGATTTTGACATCAAATTTTTGGGATAAAAAAGTGCGTCTTATACACCGAAAAATACGGTAACTTTAATAAATAAAACTACACGTACATAACTTTAATTAATAAATCTAAACGTAAAGTAAACAATAAAATTTAAGAATAGTATTTATAACATGGTAAGGAGTATAAAACAGTTATAAGCGTTCAGTGTATGACACTGTTTTGCATTAAAAAGTTTGATTAAACAAAAAACACGTAAAGTGATTCCGCATGGAAAAGCCAATATGCAGTCCGGATCCTCGGACAAAGGCCTTTCTGACAATTTGAGGTTTGTAGCGTTTGATCGAGAATTTTGCGAGAAAGTTCCGGGCAGAAAAAAAAAGGCAAATATAAGCGTATTACTGATATAAATTTCATTAGCAACTCTATAACATTACATCTAACAATTCATGCCCCTCCCCACTGGCACAGTGGTATGTCTTCGGACTTACAACGTTAGAAACCGAGTTTCGATATATGTGGCGAGCAGAGCACAGATAGCCCATTATCTAGCTTTGTGCTGAATTACAACCAACTAACAATTCACATTGCAATAAATATTAGCATCTTTTTCTCTTATTTAGCCAAACGTTTTCATATTTATGCCCCCCACCAAGTGGCTCGGCGAAAAGTGTTAAAACGGTAAAAACCAGATTTCGATAGATATTGTAGGCCTATTGTATTTCTTTGTGCTTAACAACAGAGAAACAAACAAAAAATCATATTACTGTAATAGTTTGAAGAAACTTTAATTTGTTCTTGTTGTCGCTTTATTGTCATCAATACGAATTCAACAAACTCGTGTGTTTTACGATTTATTCTAAAACTTTACAATTTACTTGGAATTTTCAAATAGATCGATATATGTAACGACATTGGAACTTTTTCATCTCTTTCAGATAATAGAGATAATAAAAAATGTTTTGATAAAAATCACTTATTTTAAGACTTTAATATTTCACGGATAATCGAGTCAAGCGGGCACCTTAAGTAAAGTGCGTGAATCGTTGTGAATTATAGCGTGTGTTGAAGTTAAAGTGACTGTGGAAATTAAGTGTATTGCAAAGTTTAATTGAGAAAGAATAAACTAGTTTTACTTAAGAAAGGACTTGTATCGCAGAAGTTTCTTCAGAAATAATTTCTTCGGAAAATTAACAAACGAACACAGACGT
>NW_013751708.1:0-1210 GCF_000517525.1 Limulus polyphemus
AAACCCAAATCTGACAGTGACGACAGCTCCCACGGTTCTGTAACACATTGAACTCAATGGATGTTCTTCTAAGACAAACAGCTGAATAAATATGAATTACAGTAAACCTGTTGTGCTACATATATCTGTCTAGTTCACACAATACAGCACCAATGTTAATTACATTTCCTGACCACTTATATTTAAATCGTCATAAAAAGGATGCTTATCACTAATTTATTAGTTCTATACATTTCCTGACCATTTATATGTCCTGAAAAAAGAAGCTTAACACTAATTTATTAGTTCTATACATTTCCTGATGTTCCCCAGTGGTACAGCGGTTCGTTTGTGGACTTACAACACTAGGAATAACAGACATGTCAGACTGTGACCAAGGTGAATGCTGTTTCACCTCCTCTCTTCTTAGTTAAAGGTTGTTTGAAATGTGAACGGTAATGATGTCAGTATATTTCCACAGTGGTATTTTTGTACTGTAGAATTACTGCCTGTATCTGTGTGACCACACAGGACCCTTTGTAATTCTGAAAAGACAGTGTCCAGATTGTGTGTGATTTCTTAATAGTGTCTTAATGTTAGACAGTCTCAAAGTTTTATGCATTTTTAATCTTCAAGTGAATGTTGTTATTCTAAATAATAGTAAAGTTAAGCAGTAAGTCATTCATTTATTATATTTAGCTGTAGGATGATTGAAATATATTATTGGTTATAATAACTGTATGTCTTACTTGGGAAAGTGAAACAGTAAGTGTCCTACAGAACAATGTCTGAAAAAGGCTATGAACAGTTTAGAAATGTATTCCATACTTTCAGAAGATCTGTGTATGTAAAGATGTTTCGAGGTATGTTTGTCAATGATCAGTTCTTAATAGCATTCAACAGTCTCAAAAATTTTATGCAGTTTTAATATTTAAGGGAATATTCTATAGAAAATGGATGGATCAACAGTAAGTTATTCATTTATTATTTTTAGTTGTAACAAACTGTATTAGTAAAGATGTTAAAATATGCAAAATGATGGATTTAACATAAATAAACCTAGACATTGATGACGTAATCACACGTGGATGTAGAGAAACACTGTCAAGATATATTTGTTAAAATCCTATGAACAGTTGTTAGAATAATGTTTTTAACACAATTAAATATATACATGAATCATATATAGAAGTCTAATGTCCACCTTTGTAAAACTCGTGTAAGATAAAAC
>NW_013751709.1:0-1192 GCF_000517525.1 Limulus polyphemus
TTGATAAATGTTGCAAATATATACTTATGTATGAACTTTTTTTAATAGCAATACATTCCAGACGGTTATTTAGTGTCAATATAAAACTATAACTTTAAAAAATGTGATAACGTTTTATCTGCAAAAGTCTAGAAAGGAAAAGGTTCCACTAATACACTTATTATAAACTGTTCGTATGCCACACATTTGTACACAAGTGTAATTCTTTATCTATAATTATGCTAAATTGCATGTCCAAGAAAGTAAGTTACACTTGTTATTGAAAGTACAACATCTGTGGTATAATTCTTCGGGTCGCAGTAGCGACCCCACATTCCTAAATCACTGCTGGGTATTTTATGAACTACGGAATAAAGTACTGAGATGTTATACGATTGGATTTATAAGTGATGCGAATTTTTATAGCACTATTCCAAGATCTTACACGGTATTATCAGAATTTAATCTAGTCTCTAACTACAGAACTACACTTCAAAGGACAAAACAAAGTATCCATTGCTACAGTTATAAAAATCAAACGTTGCTCAGTTGCAATTTCAAAACCTGTTTACCTGCTCACAGCGTGACAAGGTCTGTCACTCATACTAATACATAGGCGTTTGGCCAGATCAAACTAAGTCATGTTATTTAACTCAAAAACATCTATAATATTTTAGACCACACTAACCAACTAAAAACATCAGTTCTCACCTCTTAAATTTGTAGGAATTTCGTCATCAAAAACACATTCTCCAACTGGTAGTAGAGGATTAAATATACTATTAAGAACAGCTCTATCATGTCTTGATGCCATGGTAGTTTGTTTATCCTTGTCCCAAAAACGCTTTAGTTAGTATTTCACAATTTCTTGTCTAGGACTCGTGATTACTTCGATATAGTCCAGTTCATTCGCGTGAAGAGGGGTGATCAAGGAAATTTCTTTAAATTGTGTTTATATAATCAAAGTTATAAAAATAACAATTCAGTAAAATGGGTTGAATTTAGACAAACAACTTGGACAAATATATTGACTGAGATGAACTTTAGAAACAGCTCCAACCTCGAATATTTTATTCTTTTCTAACTTATTATATTACTTGTGTTATTAGAACGTGTAACAGTTATTGTAAGGTGTATAATCCTATTCGGCATGTGACGTTTATTGCGGTCATATGCCGGCAATCTTTGTGATGTTTAAGATTAAAATTGTTGT
>NW_013751710.1:0-2874 GCF_000517525.1 Limulus polyphemus
GCACAACATTTATGTACTATAGGCGTTAGAAATACATTGTAAAAATTTAGTTATACTGTATATTGATCCTTAATCAAAGTCGTCTTCAAATAACAGTTCGATACAGATGATATCTGTGCCGATTTTTAAAAAATATCAGGGACATCGTCAAACTTTGGAGTAGCTGAGGTAATGTTGGCAAGTAGAATTCCGGATCTTCCCTCAACTTGAGCAGCCTCAATCCTGGTCAAGACTGATTTTCAGTACTTAGAAAACACTAAAAATGCTGTTTTCAGTAGCAAAATCTATTTCATTGCATGGAAAAGTCTTCCACACAACTTAAGCCTAATGGGCAGAGGTTAAAAACCTTCGAAATGGACCTAGCTAAACCACTAAAAATGAGTCAGGCTTTTTAAATAGTACTTATCAAAAACGGTGCGTCCCTTAACTTTGGTGCCAAATAAACATTAATTAGATGCTTAACATCGTTCAGGAAACATGGCTAAGTAATGCTCTTTTTTTTCAATTTAGAAAACCTGTAATTTGTTATAACCTCAATTGACGATCATAACTAATTTTACGATTATAATCTAATCCAAAACAAGAAATCAAACTTATGCTGACTTTAAGTTTTATTTTCGAGAGCATATTTTCTTTTAACGTAATTTCTAAAACAAAATAAGTTTATACAGCGTTTAAAAACATTATTTATCTCAAGGAGTGTAAATTAACCTGCGTGAATGAACCGTTTTCTTCATCACTATATACAAGTGTGTGTGTGTGTGTTTTTTTAAGGCGTTTATAAAAGTAATTCACGTCATTATGATTTTTTATTTCAGCCAGACTTTCCCATGACTAGGTTTTAATAGTCTTTACTTTCTAGGTTTTTTTTTCTGAGAAAACGGAAGATTCACGACTGAAATTAATCTATTGGACACGCACAAATTGCCAGGATAAATCCCATAGAACACCGGTTCTTAATGACAGTGGTGTACGAGCTTATGACATGATCTTCCAGTATTTTTAAATACATAATAGACAAATTTATACTATCGATACAGAGTTTCAATAACATAATATTTAAGGTTTTGTGTACTTTCAATGTATTCCAGTACGTAATGCACACGTTTATAGTGTCGATAGTTACAGTTTGAATATTGTACCACGTTTCTTGATCAATCGGAGCCAAATTTGATACAGGATGATTTGGTGGAAGGGTTAGACCTCCATCTAATTTCATATTGATAGAATTCTTGAAAACAGTATATTTTTCTTTTCAGTATTGGTACCTTTACGTATTTTTATTGCACTTTTAATGTTTATTTTGTTAAGAAGAAAAAAAATAGAAGCACCATTTCCTAACCTTTATAACAAACGAGCTTTTATTTCACCTGTCCAAGGAACGGGTACTACAGCTAGTATATTCGATAAAGAGATAAATTAACACGGTGTACGTTTTTGCTTTAGTTTAGTCAGGGCTAAACTTTACCGTACTTAGTACTATTTATAGATTAATTAACAATTTTATTTAACGACCTAACGTTGGATCTTTTTAAATATTTTATAAGCTTTCAATAGGTTGTTGTATTATATGTCTACCAAAGTACATGTACATCCATCTTTTGTTTATATCCGTTGAAATAAAGTGCACGCGCATGCGTAGTATCAGGACAGACAAAAACTGAGTATTATTATTATAATAGAAACGCATAAGGAACAGATATAAACACACAAACAAACACACTGACGTTTATTTATATATATTGTAGGCCGTATTTAATAAAAGCTTAACTAATGTTAGGCCTAATACATGTATCTGCGATTAGAATTCTTTTGTATTTTTCTAAATATCCTGTATTTAAAGAAGTACTGTTGCAATAAAAATACTAATTTGACTGCAAATGGTTTGCGGGTTTTTTCTAGTAGCATAATATTTATGGCTTTCTGTACTTTTCAATACATTTCTATGTAGTAACCCAAAAATAGAATGGATATAGGAAAACATTAATTTTGATTTCCATACAAACAACAATACTAAATTTCAAAAATTAAATAAAGATAATTTTAAAAAGTTCTTTGTGGCAACCAAATGCGTAAAAATTACTCTTGTGCCTAGTAAGCTGAGCCAAGTTATCTATACTGTTACGACATCGGAAGTCACGTGACGCTAGTAACACGTCATGAACTTCTAGAAGGATCCTGTCCCTTCCTGAATGCTCGAGCGTTTACTAGATTTCGGTATTCTTTTATATATAAGACGGTCAAGACGTGACGGCAACAATGTAACTGAACTGCGGACAGAGAGACATATTGTTGGGTCGAGCACATGAGACGTTCGTTGTGAATTATCGCGTTTGTTATAGCGCGACTGTGGAAATTAAGTGTATTGCAAAGTTGTATTCAGAAATAATTAACCAGTTTTATTTGATAAAGGACTTGTATCGCTAAAGTTTCTTCGGAAAGAATTTTTACGGAAAATTAACTAACAAACAGAGATGTAACCAATTAGTGTTAGAGAGTGGGATAAAAAAAATGGAAACGAAAAGCGGCAAATCAAACTACAGCTTAGCAGATTTGATGGCAGCAATACAAGAACAGCAAAAGAAACAAGAAGAACGAGAAAAGAAACAAGATGAGAGACAACAGCAGTTGCAAGAAAACCTGCAACAGTGGCAGCTCGAACAGCAAAATAAAGAAGAGAGGTTACAGCAGTCGTTGGAGGAAAAAGAAAAGAAACAAGAAGAACGAGAAAAGAAACTACAGCAGTGGTTGGAGGAGAAAGAAAATAAACAAGAAGAGAAATAACAGCAGTTGTTGGAGAAAAAAAAGAAACAAGAAGAGAAATTACAGCAGTTGTTGGAGGAAAAAAGAAAGAAACAAGAAGAACGAGAAAAG
>NW_013751711.1:0-1194 GCF_000517525.1 Limulus polyphemus
AACCTGTGAGGTGGAACACCAGAAGATGTGAAACCGTTTAACGTTAACCTGTGAGGTGGAACACCAGAAGATGTGAAACCGTTTAACGTTAACCTGTGGGGTGGAACACCAGAAGATGTGAAACCGTTTAACGTTAACCTGTGAGGTGGAACACCAGAAGACGTGAAACCGTTTAACGTTAACCTGTGAGGTGGAACACCAGAAGACGTGAAACCGTTTAACGTTAACCTGTGGGGTGGAACACCAGAAGATGTGAAACCGTTTAACGTTAACCTGTGAGGTGGAACACCAGAAGATGTGAAACCGTTCTTTTGTTTTTTCCCAAACGGTCTTTAATTCATGCTGTACTTTTTACTATATTTTTCATTGATATATTTTGGAATTGTGACCGTCAACCTGTGTAACTAGTGAAACTCGTTAACACCTATCAAAGGGAGCGGAAAAAAAAAAGAGGTTGTTCAATGAAAGTTTTTACAATATTGCTTTCTCAACTTGGAAACATTATACATTCATCTTCAGACTTCAGGCAGCCTACCTAAATAAACGGGTGTCAAAAAAAAGAAAAGTCATAACTTAGTTGCTGAACTCGGTGAAATACAACCAGTGACGGTGGCATATTTCCGCACAGGCCCAATCCGGCTATATTCCGGTGACATCGTTGAGATTATGTCCACTCCACGAAGGCAAACATCTAAATATGTTACTGATCAGCGAATTATGTAATGATGACGAACGCAAAATATCGTAGAAATTTATTGCCCCTACGACCGTTATAAATACTTTCAAAATTGAAAATATTCAGTATCTCTATTAGCTGTATGAGTTAAGGTAGGTGCTTGAAGTAATAATTGAGAATGCGGTCTAGGATCCGTTCTGTGTTGAACAATGTACTAAAAAAACGTCTAAGTAATAGTTTGAGCATAAAACGGAACTAATACTATATATAGTAGAGACGGCTGATATGGGTAATAAAACGTTTACCGTATTTTTTGGTGCATAAGACGCACTTTTTTACCCCAAAATTTGATGTCAAAATCTGCTTGCGTCCTATAGACCGAAGGTATGAATAATATATATGTATATACACAAGCCATGTGTAAATATATTTAAATAGGCATGCATAGTTTAGTTCAATTGAATGTGTTATTTATAACTAATAGTAGTTGTTTTCTTTAAAACTATAAATATTATAAT
>NW_013751712.1:0-1784 GCF_000517525.1 Limulus polyphemus
CGCCAACTCCTGGGCTGCACTCATAGGATATTAGAATTTGACTGTCACTCTTTTAACGCCTCTAAGGCTCCAAATGGGGAGTCACTGATAGAATAGATGGAAGGCAACTAGTCAAAACCACCCACCACCAACTCCTGGGCTGCACTCATAGGATATTAGAATTTGACTGTCACTCTTTTAATGCCTCTAAGGCTCCAAATGGGGAGTAACTGATAGAATAGATGGAAGGCAACTAGTCGAAACCACCCACCGCCAACTCCTGGGCTGCATTCATAGGATATTAGGATTTGACCGTCACTCTTTTAACGCCTCTAAGGCTCCAAATGGGGAGTGTGATTTTGTAAACAATGACAAGTAATATGTACAAGTGTAATTGTATCTCGAAGAGTACTTTAAGCATTACAACCAATATTACTCAATGATGTTGTTTGTAATTGAAAATAGAAGAGTTTATTACAACTATCAACTGCACATCCCACTAATTTTCAAAAGATGCATATTCGTATGAGCGTTAAGGTAACCACACATAAAATACCAGCACTTCGCTGCGGGTTCAAAGGTCACTCATCATTCACAGCGGTCCTACGTATCAATCAGTTTTCTCCATTATCCCCAATTATTTCTATATTTAAATCAAGGGGTCAGCAGGTGTGCCAAGTTTGATCCCACTATCTTATGAACAGGATTATGAACACAGCTTCAATAATTACGTTTGTCGGATCCCATAGAAGTGGGGGGTGGGAAGTGGGAGCAGAAACACAAAACGTGATGCTAGATTAGAGTTCAGCGACTGAGAAAACCTACTAGTTTCCGGGGCTATTTTACCCCCTTTAATTAATGAATGATTACAATAAGCTGATACCTGTTTTAAAACCATTTTTCATATTCTTGGGCTACGATCACACAAAGAAACAACAAATTACGTTTAGTCTTCTTCTACTTGTTAATGTTGCCCCCCAGGGGCACAGCAGTATGTCTACGGACTTACAACGCTAGAATCCGGCTTTCGACACCCGTGATGGGCAGAGCACAGATAGCCCATTGTGTAGCTTTGAGCTTAACTTCAAGCCCCCCCCCCCCCAGTGGCACAGCGGTATGTCTGCGGAGTTACAACGCTAGAATCCGGCTTTCGATACCCGTAGTGGGCAGAGCACAGATAGCCCATTGTGTAGCTTTGTGCTTAGTTACAAGCCAAACAAACAAATTCTTAATGAAAAAATATTGACTCAGCATAAAACATCGTAGCCTGAAATAACTTTTTTTTTCCTCGCTTATAACTGTTTTTTTTTCTAACATTTTTTTCTCCTACCAACTGTAGTTCATTTGTCTTTAGTATAGGAAATGACTGAATAAGTTGACAAATTATTAGTTGTTAGGTTTGCAATGTTGTATGGGAATTAACGTCGTGAAATTAAGTTTAAGATCAATGTTCACTGTGTTTTCTAAAGTTATTTAAAAAATAAAAAATAAAAAATTAAAAAATCTTAAAAATCTTAAGATACTAGCAAAGACACGCAAAACATTTGTGGTCCAATTAGTATATTTATTGTGATTTTATTTGTTTTTTGATCCACAACGGGTATCGAAACCCGGTTTCTAGCGTTGTAAGTCCGCAGACATACCGCTGTTCCATTGGGGGGCCTTTATTGCAATAGCACTTCTTTAAATACAGGATTTCTAAAATAATAATTTTAATCTCAGACACCGAAATCTACAAGTCCACTTGTCTTAGGCCTGGCATGGCCAGGTGATTAGGGCGTTTGATTCGCGATCTAATGGTCGCG
>NW_013751713.1:0-2035 GCF_000517525.1 Limulus polyphemus
CCAATAGATAATTAACGATAAATTAATTAAATGTACATAATTTACAAACACTGGCTTCTACTTCACGTGAGGTTCATCTGCTCCATCAGGAATTGTCCTATCATCGGTAATGGTCACATCAGTAGCAGTAACTTCATGAAGGGCTTCACTGTTTCCCTTCTCAAAACCGAGTAGAGTTTCTTCTTCAACAGTGGTCTTTCCAGGTGACACGTCTTCAGCGGCGCCTTTTGTTCTGTTGTTCACTTCATTCCAATTGAAATGTCCTGGACCATGATAACGCCGCCCACATTTTATCCGGAAAGTCACGTCTGAGAGACGATCCAGTATGTCATATGGGCCTTTCCATGGAGAAGACAACTTACGAGACTTCCCTTTGGTCTTCCTGGGATTATATAACCACACTTTGTCTCCTGGTACAAAGCTGACTTCAGAAGATTTCTTATCATAAGATAACTCCATCGAATCAAGTTTGAACGCGCTTGATGGTGAATATTATCCATCATTCCATGAATTCTGACAAATTTTCACGCAACTCTTCATAAGGTGGGCGTCCTCTTAACAGATCCACTGGCAACCAAAGTTCCCGACCAAACATCAACTTTGCTGGAGTCTATCCAGTGGCTTTATGCTCTACTGTTCTATAGGCCATCAACAGTGGAGGGAGTAAGACATCCCAGTCATATTGGCGACTATTAAAAAATTTTCCCAGTTCCTGTCACAGTGTCCAGTTGTACTTTTCTACCATGCCATCAGACTGTGGGTGAAGTGGCGTTCTCCTGGTTTTTCGTATGCCAAACAACTTGCAGCATTCATGGAACATAGCTGATTCAAATTTACGGCTTTGATCTGAATGCAGTTCGTATGGCATACTAAATCTGAAGAAGAAATCACTAATAGCCGAAGCTACAGTTGTAGTTTCCTGATTTGGTATTGCATATGCCTCAGTCCACTTGGTGAAATAATCCATCACCACACAAATGTACCTGTTTCTACCAGGAGTTTGAGGCAAAGGACCAGCAATGTCAATGGCTACTCTTTCCATTGGTGCACCAACTTGATATAACTTCATTGGAGCACGTCCCTTATGCTTGGGTCCCCTTTTAGCACAACATGTACTGCAGGTCCAGCACCATTCTTCCACATCTTGACTCATACCTATCCAGTAAAATCTCTGTCGTAGGTGACTCAATGTCAGAAAGTTACGGGAAGTTGTGCTGCGTCAATCCCATGATAGTTTAACAGGAGGACATCTCGGAGTTAAGAACCGGAATAACTGTTTGCCAAGTCGTCACTTTCCCATCTGCAGTTTCCCATCTCCAGAGAAGAATACCATCTTCAAGCTTCAACTGGTCCCATTGTGCCCAACAGTTCTTTGTCACATGGCTTAAGCTAGACACCTTCTCCCAAGCAGGGTGCAAAACACTTGCTTTTAGAAAATCAATTATTGGCTTCAAATCTTTATCTTTTTCCTGCTCTGCTTTAATATCTATACCTGGTTCCACTTCACCACCATCAACTCCTGCAGTCACTTTGACTTCAGCTTGATGACATCTGATTAGCTCAACCTCTCTTTTAACACTTACTGAAATTTGGCCTTCCTTGTTCCCAAACATCATTTTATCGAAGTTAACTACACACTTCCTCGGTAGTAAGTAGTACAACCCTAATATGCATTGGTCTTCAATGTCAGCCAAGTATACTTTGTGTCTGTCCTTCATGCCCATGAGCTCAATAGTTACCCACACTGGTCCCCACAACCTTGCAAAATGTCCTGTCACACAACAGAGCTTATGTATGGCTTCTGGTACTCCTTCATGATCTAACACCTTGATGCTCACAAGGGTTTGCTGAGACGCAGAGTCTATGACAAAGTTGCACCTTTGGCCACCTAGCTTTCCTGTCACATAGACACTGTGTGTGCTTGGCATTTTACACCTAGCTTTTGGGACTTTCACGATGGGGGTTGGTGGGCGTCGCTCAACACCAACCACTACTGGTCTCCTTGAGGCCGACTTGTTGGTAATATTCTTCCTAC
>NW_013751714.1:0-1193 GCF_000517525.1 Limulus polyphemus
CCAATTCCGACATTACTAGCATCACAATCCAGTATGTATGGCAGTGAGGGATTTGGAAGCTTTAAAAGTGGAGCGGAGTCCAAATTTCTTTCAATGTCTTGAAAGCATGCTGGCAAGAAACTGTCCATTCGAACCTCTGGCCAATTTTTGTTAAATCATGTAGTGGAGCAGCTATAGTTGCAAAGTCCTTCACAAACTTCTGGTAATAGGTGCAGAGTCCCAAGAAACTTCTTAACTCTCCCACATTGTCTGGTGTTGGCCAATTACACACTGCTTTTACTTTGTCAGGTTCAGTTTGCACATCATGCTCACTTACAATGTGACCCAAGTAAAGCACCTCTTTCTGGAACAAGTGGCATTTCTTGGGATGGAGTTTGAGGTTTGCTGCTTTCAAACGCTTGAATACTTCCTCTAGCTGGGACATTTCCTCATCAAACGTTGCAAACACAATGACATCATCCAGTTACACAAGGGCTATCCTCCATTGTAGATCTTCCAGTACTTTTCCATCAGCCCCTCTCAAATGTTGCTGAAGCATTGCTAAGCCCGAATGGCAGCACACTGTATTGCAAGAGACCTTGGCCATAACTAAATGCAGTCCTAGGTTTATCTGCTTCAGCCATTTTCACTTGAAGTCCAGAGTTGAAAACCAGCTGGCTCCACTTATGGCATCAAGAGCATCATCAATTCTTGGCAGCGGGTATGAGTCCTTTTCAGTTATACTGTTAAGAGCCCTGAAGTCCACACAGCAACGTTGGGTCACATCCTTCTTCTGAATTAACATGACGGGAGCTGACCAGGGACTATCTGATTTCTTGACTATCCCTTCCTTAATTAGGCCATACATGACCTCCATCTCTTGTTGCTTTGATGGGGCTATTCTCCTCAGAGGGATCTTTATTGGATGGTGATTGCCTGTGTTTATTCTGTCCTCCACAAGGTCTGTGCAGCCGAGGTCATGATCTCCTTTCAAAAAGACGTCTGCGTAATTTGCCAGTTCTCTAACCTGAAGAGCCTGTGATGATCACAAATGGACTATGCTCTTCTTATAGAAATCAGTTAAATGTTCTGGAAGTGTATTTCCTTTCTTTATAGTTGTATTTCTTACTTTATCATTGACTGGCTCTACCTCCTGGCACACACCCAATAATGCCTTTTCCTTTAGTGTCTGCTCAGATTTAGAGAAATTGGCC
>NW_013751715.1:0-1192 GCF_000517525.1 Limulus polyphemus
TTTATAGTATTACTATTAAATTTTGTGGTCGCTTTATGTTACTCTTTTATTGGCGTGCCTAAAGGCGTATGTGTACTGCAGTGAAGGTTTTGGTTACTGATTGTTTCTCGATTTCTTGTTTCCAGAGGGTCCTGAATTGTTAGTTCTTTTCCAATTTTGGGATGTAGGTACATTTTATCGTTGCGCAGTTACATGCAGACTTTCACTTTCCTACTATTCGTTTTAAGGGAGTTATGGAAGGTTTTGCGTTTTGTATCGGTACTTCGTCCCATTTAGACGAATCTTCGTCAAATTTCATATGAAGGTTCGTGGAAATCTTGAGCATTTACATACAACATTCTAACTTTCTAGTATTACTATTAAATTTTTTTGTTCGCTTTATGTTACTCTTTTATTGGCTCACCTGAAAGGGTATGTGTACTGCAGTGAAGCTTTTGGTTACTGATTGTTTCTCGATTACTTGTTACCAGAGGGTCCTGAATTGATAGTTCTTCACGAAATTTGGTATGTAGGTACATCTTATCTTTGCGCAGTTACATGCAGACTTTCACCTTCCTACTATTCGTTTTAAGGGAGTTATGGAAGGTTTTGCGTTTTGTAGCGGTACTTCGTCCCATTTAGACGAATCTTCGTCAAATTTCATATGAAGGTTCGTGAAAACCTTGAGCATTTACATAAAAAATTCCAATATTCTAGTATTACTATTACGATTTTTGTGGTCGCTTTATGTTTCTATTTTATTGGCTTGCCTAAAGGCGTTTGTGTACTGAACTGAAGCTTTTGGTTACTGATTGTTTCTCGATTACTTGTTACCAGAGGGTCTTGAATTGATGGATCTTCACTAAATTTTGTATGTAGGTATATTTTATTGTTGCGCAGTTACATGCAGACTTTCACCTTCCTACTATTCGTTTTAAGTGAGTTATGGAAGGTTTTGCGTTTTATGCTTCTACTTCGTCCCATCTAGACTAATCTTTTTCAAATTACATATGAATGTTCGTGGGAAGCTTGACCATATACATACAAAATTCTAACTTTCTAGTATTACTTTTACGATTTTTGTGGTTGTTTTATGTTACACTTTTTTGTCTTGCCTGAAAGTGTATGTGTACTGCATGGAAGACTTTGGTTTCTGATTGTTTATCGATTTCTTGTTACCAGAGGGTCCTGAATTGATAGTTCTTCTACAATT
>NW_013751716.1:0-2460 GCF_000517525.1 Limulus polyphemus
AACACTGTAACGAACGAACGTTAACTTCAACAATACCGTGTGACTGCAGTTCAATTACTCACTATCTACACCTTCCCGCGTCACGTTGTCCCCTGTTATATATATCCGCCTACCCTATTTCTAGTAAGAACTTGAACATTCGCCAAAGTACATGATAGTTCTAGAAACGTTACGTCACAGTAGTCATGTGACTCGATGACGCAACAATATAAAACGGTTTTTTTCAGTTGTGAGATTTCGGTACTTCACAGCTTAATGCGAGATATTCATGTAGCTCCATCTGGTAACAATTGATATGTAGCATGTACAGTTCTAGCTCTGTCTGGGGAGAGACAATTGATATGAAGTATGTTCAGTTCGTCTGGTGAGAGACAGCTAATGTGAAGTGTGTGCAGTTTCGTCTGGTGAGAGACAGTTATTGTGAAATGTGTGCAGCTCTATCTGGTGAGAAACAGTCAATGTGAAGTATGTGCAACTCTTTCTGGTGAGAGACAGTCAATGTGAAGTATGTGCAACTCTTTCTGGTGAGAGACAGTCGACATGAAGTATGTGCAATTTCAACTAGTAAGAGACAGTCAACGTGAAGTGTGTGCATCTCTATCTGGTGAGAAACAGTCAATGTGAAGTATGTGCAAGTCTTTCTGGTGAGAGACAGTCGACATGAAGTATGTGCAATTTCAACTAGTGAAAGACAGTCAACGTGAAGTATTTGCAGCTCCATCTGGTGAGAAACGGTCAATGTGAAGTATTTGCAGCTCCATCTGGTGAGAAACAATCAATGTAAAGTATGTGCAACTCTTTCTAGTAAGAGACAGTTGACGTGAAGTATGTGCAGCTCCTTATGGTGAGAGACAGTCACGTGAAGTATGTGCAGCTCCATCTTGTGAGAGACAGCTGACATAAAGTGTGTATAATGAATTTGTGACATAAATATATGCCTTATAAATATATTATAGCATGATGGAAACCGTAAGTTATCAGTCTCTCCTGGTGCAAATCAGAAATCAGATGATCATTATTTATTTTTAGTTGATATAGGTTTAAAAGTGGCTGCTTGTTTGATTAAACTTGATGTGTGTCAGTTGTGTTCTTTTTTTATAACATGTTGATGCTATGTTAGTGAAAGTTATAAATAGTATTAAACTATACTTTTGTAATTCCTCAGGTTCATAGAAATTTGGATTGTAGAAAGTCACAACAATTAAAGTTATCTACCATAAAAAGAACCAGTTACCATGTCTCTCTCTGCATCAATATATGGGCCAGGTCGAAGTATCACAAGCAACCCCATCTCTTGTGCTGTTTTAATGTATTGCACTAAGTCGTAATCTCCTTCAAAATAAAACAAACCAGGCTGGACTTCATGACTGCTCCATTCAATATACCTGCGTATGGAAATGTAAACTTTATATATCTTACTTGTTTCTGTTGTGCTTTGCCAACACCTTGATAACTAAAACTACATAACATATTACTCCCTAAACTTGTATTTTAAAATGGGAAATCAGAGAACCTATACATGAAAAATATCTCATTAATCCTGTAGCTTTAAAAATATGATTTAAGTCTCAACGACATAATAATTAAGGATTTCAAAATAAGGTTTTTCTACAAGTTTATGTTTTGTTGAAGTTTCAACATCAGCTTTCTCAAGATAAAAGTTAAACAAATTTGAAACCAAAGTAATTACCTCACAATGTACACCTAAAATACAAGCTACCAAAAGCACAAAGAACTTATGAACACACACAACATCTATGTTATTACAAAGATGAAGAACAAAATATAAAATAAGTTTTTGTTTATTTTAATGACATATATTTTAAATTAAATTTCCAATGTAACTCTAAATTTTTCATAATTTAATGGTATATCAAATTCCTGGAATGAAAAACAAATAATAAATTAGTTATCTTTGAATGTTGTATATTAGAATTTGGGCTGTTTTTTAACTTGGTGACATATTAAGTACAGGAAAAATTTCACTATACTCTTTAGTTTAATATTTATACTTTGGTACAAAAAGTTAATGCTGGTTCTCAATACCATTCTCTAAAATCGTTTGCTGGTGTTATGGTGTGAGGCAGCTGAAAATCATTTCCTGCCTACCTATATATATAACAGTTCTCATTGGTTATGTTTTTTTCGGTGTAGTTTAAACTTCTGTCTCATAAAATAACAATTATTAGGAGGAACATTTGGTGCATATTTTATCCTGTTAACAGTAGGTTTCAACTTAAATACATTAATCACTGATGCTGAAGTGGTTGAATAAGCTAACGACTTTGCATTGTTATAATAAGTCTGTGGGCAATAAGGATTTCAGTTTGACAAATAGAAATAGGAAGTATTGTTTTTTTGTTACCTATGATGCACTTCAATATATTTTACAAATCGCTCATGGATTACACATCTTGGTTATCAAATGTGTAAACAAATGTATTATTCTTACATACTGTT
>NW_013751717.1:0-1193 GCF_000517525.1 Limulus polyphemus
ATACTAATAAAAAGGCCTACTGCGATTGCACGAGTATCTAGCGGCAATCTTCAATCTATCATTCAAATCAGGCTACATACAGGCTAGGTAAGCTAGCAGATGTTTTAACTTTCTGAAAAAAAGAAAGCCAGCCAAAAGACCAGAAGCTACAGACCAATCTGCCTAACCGGCTGCATTGACAAGCTTCCAGAAAAAATATCGTAAGTTCCAGACTATCTCGAATTGACATCAAAATTACCGGAAATACAAAATGAATTCCGAAAACAAGGCAAACTACAAACCATTTGGTGTGAATCACAGAGAGCATAATAAATAGTCTTAATCGGATTGAATGCACAGTCGCCTGCTTTCTCTGTATTAAGAAAGCCTTCGACATTTTATGGCACAACAGGTTACAATTTTAAATATCCAAAATGAAACTACCACAAAGTATTATTCGCTGACTTTCCAACTTTGTAGATAACGGAAAAGCTAGAATAAATGTATTGGGCTCCTTATCGGAATATTTTACTCCTTTGTTAGACCAAAATTCCTGCTTCTGTTCCCAGTGTGCTGACGATGTGGCTATATGAAAGAGCTCATACACTCCAATCATAGCCGCGACAAATTTACAACTGTGACTAAACACAAATTATATTATTTATAAAATCAACCAGAATAGGTAGACAGTCCTCAGATTTACCTTAATGAAACTCTTCTCTAGGTAGCCACATCAGCCAAAATCCTGGGTTTAACTTATGATTCAAATGTAAACTGTACAAAAACAGTAAATGTAATTAAAAATAAAATATGGCAAAGACCAAATTTTGTACAATGGCTGATTGGCAACACCAGAGGCGCAATAACTGAAAATATACTGTTGCGTCAGCGAGGTCACGTGACTAGTATCACGCCACCTGTTTTCTAGAAATATCCTGTTCCTTCGTGAATGCCCTAGCATTTACTAGATTGGGGGTATATATAAGATAGACTGGTATATATAAGATGGTCACGACGTGACGGGACAATGTGTTGTAGTGAGTAATTGAACTGAGTATTGTCGAGCACAATCACGTGAGAATTATAGCGTTTGTTACAGAGCGACTGTTGAAGTTGAGTGTATCGTAAAGTTGTATTCGGAAAGAATAAACCAGTTTTATTTAAGAAAGGACTTGTGTCGCTAAAGTTTCGTCGGAACGAATTTACGAAAAAAA
>NW_013751718.1:0-1193 GCF_000517525.1 Limulus polyphemus
CCTAACTTTAAGGCACATCTTTTCTTGTCAAAAGATTCATCTTCTTTTAGTAAATTATCTTCCGGCTAGTTTCTTCTTTAGTTGGTGATGATCCATTTCTTACATTTCATGTTTCCTCCCATCATGATTGTTATTTCATAACTTTTCTTGGCTTTAGCCATTGATGTCCCCTGTAAGAGATCCTGCATTTGGGGATATGGACAACCCCCAACAAATTAATGTCTCATTATTTACACCACAGGGAGGTTTCACCTACCATGGCTTTGGCTTTCTTTTCCCTCCAGTTGCCATTTTCTACTTTTCATAGTGTCTCTGACGGTGAGTTAGTTTTTGTTTTCCTTTCTTTTTTGACATATCACAACCGGCTGATTAAACGTGTATATTTATATTTAAATCCATATTATGGAGAGGGTGGAACCCACCGAGTGCCTGATGTTGCTTCCCGGAGAATATCTAAAATCTGAATTGAATGGGAGAGTTAGGAAAGTATTAAGCCCATCTACCTCTGCTTAGTGCCTGCTGATGAGATGGATGCTTTGGTGGTGTCTATATATCTTCCACACTTTTCTGCCCTTGACGACAATAACAAGAAACAACAGCACCAAGTGTTTTATAATTTTATAATGCTTATTTAGTTCGATTTTCAAATAAAATGATAAAAATGTTCCAATTAACATCTGTGCAGCTCTGAAAAGTCTCAATTTTAAACACACTTGACGATTTATTAATGTCAATCGAAAAAATAAAAAAAGATTTATGTTTGTTAAGAAATTATCATCTCCTGAAAATCTTCATTTCTTGTCTTTCACATAATTTTCCTTCTCTTGAAGTGGTTTTTTCACTCTTATAATGTAAACATGGTTTTAAAGTGAGGAGCATAGTGTTGCTGCAACAGACGCAAACCACGAATCCTCAGTCTAGACAAGCTAACCACTAAGTTAAGACTGAACCTACTATTAAAAAGGTTAAAGCACTTGTAAGGCAATAATGTTTTTTAAAATGCTAATTAAAAGGAGTAGGTTAAGGTTTTACCAGCACATTTGTGTAATTGAAGCAAATGAGTTCTAGTAGGTTTTCTAATAGAACCTTAACAATTTGTAGAGAATTACAAAAATGGAACACGGTGAAACACAAATGGTAATAAGACATTTACAGTACTTTCTAGACACAATATCCACAGAATTTTATTTCTG
>NW_013751719.1:0-1212 GCF_000517525.1 Limulus polyphemus
ATATCCTGACTGGGAACTCTCAGATTTGGCCAGAAAAGTTTTGGAAGGGATCCTTTTCCAAAATAACCCCGTCTCGTCGACGTTAAAAGTTTGTTCATCCGAATACCCTCCTTCTTCCACAATTTTCTTCAGAACTTCAGGATATTCATCAGCAGCTTCTTTATCTGCATTAGCTGCTTCTCCTGTAATTCTTACATTGTGCAGGCTAGTTCTTTTCTTGAACTTCTCAAAACATCCAGCACTAGCATGGAAATCCTTTGTCTCGTCTTTGAACTTTTCTTCTTTTAAGATTGAAAAGAGACTTAATGCTTTTTATTTTATGAGATCAGTGCTTAAAGGAATTCTTTTCTGGTTACAGTCCTCTATCCAGATAGTTAGCAATCTTTCTAATTCAATCATGATAACATTTTGATTTCGAGTGGTATGCACACATGATAATTTTGAAGCAGCTTTACCTTTCATTTTGTATTCATCAGCTTTACCTAAAATTGCTCTTACTGTTAACTCACTTAGTTTGTGCTCTAGGCCTATTTTTGATTTCGAGACACCATCTTCATTTTTGCTTATGATTTCTATTTTTTCTTCTAAAGAAATAACTTTTCGAGTTTTCCTTACAACTTCACTTTCATCTTCACTAAGTCTTTGCTCATGTTTAGGAAAAAGGTAGTACATTAAAATGTCTAAAGTAAAAAAAAAAATTGTAAAAAAATTATTTCAAAGATGCACAAATGGCTTGAGTAGTTAGGCTATTAGCAGACAACTAATTACTTAGATGATGTATAACTAGAGTGTCCCCCCCCCCCCCGAGCAATAATTTTTTACCCCGGGGAACGGGTTCCCCCGTAAAACAAAATTAACCCAGGGTGCAGCCCGGGGTAAAAAAATATTTGAAATAAAAGATACTTGATTAAGATTTTTATTGATTTATAAATCGTATTTAAAAAATATCGAACAAATAACAAGGTTGACAAAGTTTTATCACTTTTTTGTTCAAGCTTGTCGTAAAAGTAACAGATCTGGAAAACCTCACAGTATCAAAAAACACGTTACAGAATTTAAGTCTAATCAAATACTCATACGTCACTTTCAGAATACCTCTATAAGACGTCATTTTTATTAAGTTTAAAGCATTATAATAAAAAAATTCTTTAGTGAGCTCAAATCTATGTGAATTAGAGCGATTAAATAAAATCAAAAAAAAGTGATTAAACT
>NW_013751720.1:0-1188 GCF_000517525.1 Limulus polyphemus
TAACAGCAGCAGCAGAAAACCTGCAACAGTGGCAGCTCCAACAGCAAAATAAACAAGAGAGATTACAGCAGTTGTTGGAGGAAAAAGAAAGAAACAAGAAGAGAGATTACAACAGCTGTTAGAGGAAAAAGAAAAGAAACAAGAAAAACGAGAAAATAAACAAGAAGAGAGACTACAGCAGTGGCAACTGGAACAAGAAAGGAAACAACAAGTACAAATGGAAAAGCTTATAAATTTCAAAGTGAATTAAATACCATAAACGACGATTTAGTGTCTTTTACACAAGGAGGATATTTTAGCCATGGACCTAACCAGCCCCAGACAATGGAAAGCCCCTTCCAGACCCCGCAGCTAAACCCTAATGCAAACACCTTCAGTCCTGTCAGAAGTCACATTCCAGACATGAGTGTCAGCAACAGAGGTGATCTAGTACGAAGAAAGCCACAGCAATTCGATGGGAAGGCACCATAAGAAGCATATAGAGCACAATTTGAGCTCCTGGCAGAAATGAATGGATGGACAGAGGAACAGAAAGCAGTGTACCCGGCAACGAGCCTGAAGGGACAACCACTGGAAATACTAGGAAAGTTGTCAGCAGACGACAAACACAACAATAGAGCACTGGTAGCGGCTCTAGAACTCAGGTACGGAACCCAAAATCAGTTGGAAGTCTACAGGGCTAGGTTTAGGACGAGAATCCGTGCTAAAGGGGAGAGCCTGCAAGAGCTGGTACAGGATTTGGAGAGTATGGCACACAAGGCATACCCAACTGCACCAACAGATGTCCTCAAGCTGTTGCTGATGGATCAGTTTGTAGATGCTTTGGACAGTGCACAACTGAAGATACAAGTAAAACAAGCACACCCCTCTACTATGCAGGATGCAATGGACAGAGCTCTTGAATTCGAATCCTACATTAAGTCCAGCACAAATGTACCAAGGTTGGTACAATCGTCAGGATTCAAGGCCAGAAAAGGTCAGCTTTCAGACAAGTTTCAGGGATTTTGCTGACACTGTAACAAACCTGGGAACAAGAGAGCTCAATGCCGGCAACTTCAACACAGGAAAGGCTGCTACCCAGAAAGGTTGTTGGAACTGTGGAGAGCAAGAACATATGATGAGCCAGTGTAAGAAGAATACTACCAATAAGTCAGCTTCGGGAAACCACCAACTCCCATTGTGAAAAGT
>NW_013751721.1:0-1723 GCF_000517525.1 Limulus polyphemus
GACTTTGGTGTCCCTGACTCTTCACATTTTAACTCGTGTGACAAGACTCCAAGGTCAAATTCAAGGACAACAACGTTAGTATAAGATGGAGTTCAAAATGTGTCTTCAGATGAGATGTTTAAGAACGACAAATTTCAAATATAAAAACATTTCAAGGCAATCCTGAAAGGCCAATGGTCTAAATAATTGTGCAGGCTTTATTAATTGAACTGCTCTCTTTTTTCTCCAATTTATACTTTCCAACTGCATTACAAAAGTTAGCTACTCGTATTAATAATTATCTAATTCATTCAATATCCCTCCTTTTAAATAAATAATAATTAAATCTTGCTCTTAAGCCCGGCATGGCCAGGTGGTTAGAGCGCTCGACTCGCAATCTGCGGGTCGCGGGTTCGCATCCCCGTCCCACCAAACATGCTCGCCCTTTCAGCCGTGGGGGCGTTATAATGTGACGGTCAATCCCACTATTCGTTGGTAAAAGAGTAGCCCAAGAGTTGGCGGTGGGTGGTGATGACTAGCTGCCTTCCCTCTAGTCTTACACTGCTAAATTAGGGACGGCTAGCGTAGATAGCCCTCGTGTAGCTTTGCCCGAAATTCAAAAAACAAACAAAACAAACTTGCTCTTAAGGTCCTCTAGACAAGATATAATACAATATAAACAGCGGTATGGAGTATAAACACTACAAGCACAAATACAGTATACATAAAGGTTGAGTATAAAGATTCTTTGTTTGTTCGTTTTTCAATTTCGTGCAAAGCTACGCGAGGGCTATCTGAGCTAGTCGTCCCTAATTTAGCAGTAATAGACTAGAGGGAAGGCATCACCACCCACCGCCAACTCATGGGTTACTCTTTTACCAACGAATAGTGGGATTAACCGTCACTTTATAACGCCCCACGGCTGAAAGGGCGAGCATGTTTGGTGTGACGGGGATTTGAACCCGCGACCCTCAGATTACGCCCTAACCACCTGGCCACGCCGGGCATAGAGTATAAAAAACTGTAGAGAAGAATAAGATAGTAATCTCCATGCAAGATGTTGCCGAGATGATGTGGTAACGTCAGGGTCAGACTTTTTGGAAAATATCTGTAACTAAAATATTTTTACATTTTTGACGGTGTCAGTTAATGACAACAAATAATACTGAAATAGCTCTTTATGTTGTTTTTACAGTGTCCGTATTGGTTAATTTGTTTTTACAGTGTACGTATTGGTTAATTGTTTTTACAGTGTTCGTATTAGTATGATTATTTGTTTTTACAGTGCCAGTATTAGTATGATTATTTGTTTTTACAGTGTCCGGTGTTAGTATGGTTGTTTATTTCAGGTTTTCTACAAGTCGACTATGTGCTCATGGTCATCCCTAACGTTAAACCAATAAACTAAATTGAAGACAGCTGATCAGTTACACCCATTTTTCATCTCTTGGATTGCCAATGTCTGACGAAATAGTAGAAGTCGCTCATACAGCGCAGCTACGGCCACAGTATGCGGAGTGCGTTTTTGCGACAACAGGCAGTAAATAACAAACACTCTCATTTGTAGTCCAATCACGCTAACCACTAGGCTATTGGTAACAGCAACATCACAACTAGTGTCAACTGTAACATCCTAAAACACAACTATACAATCACATTCAGTGTTAACTGTAACACTATATTACACTCCGTATCAACTGTAACACTATATTACACTCCGTATCAACTATACACTGAGTGGTCA
>NW_013751722.1:0-1192 GCF_000517525.1 Limulus polyphemus
CTTCAAGAATGCCCTAGCATTTACTAGATATGTGTTAGTCTGGTATATATATAAGACGCACACAACGTGACGGGACAACAGTGTAATGAGTAATTGAATGTATGCGGACAAAATATTGTTGGCCACGTGAGATATAGCGTTTGTTATAGCGCGACTGTTGAAGTTAAGTGTATCGTAAAGCTGTATTCGGAAAGAATAAACCAGTTTTATTAAGTAAGGACTTGTGTCGCTAAAGTTTCGTCGGAACGAAGTTACGGAAAATCAACTAACGAGCGGAGACGTAACAACTGAATATAGAAATTTTTACTTTTATAAATTAAAATTCAAAGAAAAATGGTAATATAAGTACTAAAATGTTTTATTTTAGGAATCATTGAATTAATTGACAAATAAATAACGTAAAAGTGTGCGTGTTTTTGTTTCAACGCAAAGTTATACAATCGGCTATCTTCGTTCTGTACATAGAGTGGAAACGAATCCCGAATTTTAGCGATTTCATTCCGTAAACTTACCACTGACAATCTAATACATGTACTGAAAATTTAACCCACTTACATTCAAGATATTTCTTGCAATGAACATGAACACATCTTTGATTAATTCGATCGAACTATAATTAATACGTTTAGATGTATGGATCTCCAATTAAATATGCTTTGGTGGTTTCCACCTGTCTATTCAGCGTATTAGAGATCTGTAAAGTCATTCGTTTGGAAGCGACAAAAAAAAACAGACACATATATTACACATTTTATGTGCTGCCATCTATTGCGCTAATATAACATTAATATTAAATAGTTGATTTATATTTTTACAAATAATTTTTCTTATCATTACATTTCAACTGCTTTTGGAGAGAGAACTACATCAGGGAGAATTGCCTATTGTTCTAAATCAAAGTGAGTAATTAAGTTGATGATCAATATTAGACAATGGACATTTTATATTAATGTAATAAATTAATTAGTTTTACACATAGTATACTAGCACTTCCATCCTCACAAACTAATTTTATATTAAACAACAAAGATTGCTCCAGTGTGTCCACTTTGACCTATGACCTACATAGATACTGTAAATTTAACAAGGTGGCGTAACGTGAGACAACCAATGTTAGGTTTACATGGTTACTATATACTTCTCTTGGTGGTGTTACATGAGATAACATAGGTTTTCTTACATAGTTACTGTC
>NW_013751723.1:0-1190 GCF_000517525.1 Limulus polyphemus
CTTTCAGCTGTGGGGGTGTTATAATGTGACGGTCAATTCCACTATTCGTTGGTAAAAGAGTAGTCCAAGTGTTAGCGGTGGGTGGTGATGACTAGCTGCCTTCCCTCTAGTCTTTCACTGCTAAATTAGAGACGGCTAGCGCAGATAGCCCTCGTAGCTTTGCGTGAAATCCATAACAAACAAACAAACAAACTTCTAAGAAGTACAATTTTAAAATATGAAATGGAAATCCAGGATTTTTAATCAGTAATATCTGTCTCAGTTATAAATTGTCTATCATAATTCAAATAATGTAAAAACTATATTATTTTGACTTTTCAGATTGCGAGTCGAGCCATGCTCAAAGTAGTAGGTAGCTCAGAGAAATACGACATATTCAAGCAATCAACGAGTTAGAATATTTTCAAATGGAGACATGATATATATAGTTAAATATATAATTTGGAAAATTCCATTTGTTCTTTTTTTTCAGAATCGATACCTGCATATGAAAATACGAGTTATATTCCAAAGATTGAAGTTTTAATTTTTTTTTACATGTACAACATTTATAGAAATAGAGGTCTAATAAAGCATTAGTTTTCATTTTTGTCACTTATAAATTTGATTTATATTCGACAACTTACTTAGTGTTAAATGTTATCCATTGAGTAATCTATTTTGACATTTTTATTTAATTATTTCCTTAAACTGTTGAAGCAGGTTTTGGTATTGATGAATTTAACCTTTTTTTATTGTTGTTATCTCAAAACTTTTTTCGGTTTTCATTAAAATGAAAAATTGTCAATTAAAAGTGTCTAGGTTAGGGGGCTCTGAAATTAAAAACGTACAATTTCAAAAAGTTCGTTATAAGATTTTTTTTTGCAAAGAATGTCACGTGATTACGTGATATTAATTTCACAAAATCCATGTGAAGAATAAAATGCAAAAAACAATCAATTGTTCAGTGACTGTAACACAATTTCTACGAAATGTATACCTGACTTATATCCTGATAACTAAAACTCACAGACTTATTTTATTGATACTATTTTCCTGGCATCTTATAAGACATGAATTAGAATATTCTTGTTAAGACATTTTAAAGTCAAAATAATTGTAATCAGCATTTTTTTATTAGTTTTTTGGCGTTAAGCGCAAGATACAAAATGGGTTATTTGTGTTCTGCCCTCCACGGGTGTCGAAACCAG
>NW_013751724.1:0-1192 GCF_000517525.1 Limulus polyphemus
ACCAACTCTTGGGCTACTCTTTTACCAACGAATAGTGGGATTGACCGTCACATTATAACAGCTGAAAGGGCGAGCATGTTTGGTGTGACGGGGATTCGAACCCGCGACCCGCAGATGGCAAGTCGAGCCCCCTAACCACCTCCGTATTGATCGAAAACCTATTGATTTTTGAAATAGTAGTATGTTAATCCTTCTATAAAAATTCTATAATTATTATTTAAAAAAAGGTTGTAACCTGACATTTTATTTTCATAAATATGTAATATTTTGATTTTATGAAATAACTGATAAACAGGATCTCGATAATTTTAACCCTAGGTTACTCTCGTAGTTACTTTTGTAAAGACGGCAAGAAGAATCTCGAAGAAATATAAAAATACGTTAAATTTGGGTGAATAAGTTATTAAACTTTCCCTATTAATTAATATTTTTATTCTATTTAAAATACCTATCTAGCCACAAATTTTCTGACATGTGTGATACATTCATTCCAATTTGTCATCAATGTTTATGCTCAGAAACTTTGCTGTAGAACATCTCTCTCAAGTTATATTTCATTCATACAAATACTTGCTTCATTATTGTATAAATCTTGATTTCTATAATAAAAAAGGATTAATTTAATCTTTGCTATTTAAAAAACAATCACTCTCACTAAATCAAAAAGTAAAATTACTTAGTAACAAATTAGTCATTTGAACTAAAGAATTTAATTTTTATTGTGAACTATAATTGTAGTGTTATCTGCCTATTATATTCGTTTTGTGTCTTGTTACTTATAACTCATCAGTTCTCGTTTTTAAACATCTTTCCAACAAATTATACATTTTTCCTTTTAATCTCTTTTTATCAAATATAGTATCACACTTAGATAGTAGAATACTATCGTATCACACAGAGGTAGTAGAATACTATAGTATCACACTGAGACAGTAGAATACTATAGTATCACACAGAGATAGTAGAATACTATCGTATCACACTTAGACAGTAGAATACTATAGTATCACACAGAGATAGTAGAATACTATCGTATCACACTTAGACAGTAGAATACCACAGTATCACACTTAGATAGTAGAATACTATCGTATCACACTGAGACAGTAGAATACTATCGTATCACACTGAGACAGTAGAATACTATCGTATCACACTGAGACAGTAGAATACTATCGTATCACACTGAGAC
>NW_013751725.1:0-1192 GCF_000517525.1 Limulus polyphemus
GTTGCAAAATAAAATGTATAGTATTGTTAGTAGTGATTACAAAATTTCAAGGTACTTATGGTCAGAGTTTACACTCTCACATTTTCACATATATTTTTATAGTTATTTTATTGCTAGTAAGTGAGTTAAAAACTAGAAGAAACAAAATGAATAGTACTCTGTTCTTTTCAGTACGGATAGTAAAGTTCCAAGTAAATCTCCTGAGAGTTTCTTCTAATCTTTTTACACCTATTTCCTATTGTTATTCTACTGTTAGCGGCTGAAGTAGAAACCTGCCAATTATAAAGCAATGAATCACCATTCCTGATTAGGTGTTACCATACTTTGAGAACTTTGACACTGTCAATATCAAATAAGTTCATGTGGCACAATTCCCAGAATTTTCCCTGCTTAGAAAACACAGCAGGATAGGATATATCAACTTGTTGACATTATAATGGTTACAATGACAATTGTCTAAAGTATCATAAAATATTTATGACTTTGTAGAAGGTCCGATCCAATCCAATAAGTCAAAAAGCAGAAGTATCCTACAGAAACTATTCGGATCGCAGCTCCAAGAACACAGTGAGATAGAATTTCCTGGCTTATTTACAATACAGTGGTTGCAACAAAAATTTTCTATAGTACTTTATAAAAGTGAGAGAAAATATTTATGATATGGCTCTGTACAAAGTATAAAGTTGTATCTTATCCAATAAACTTGCTAGTTATCTTACTTGGTGATTGGGATTTAGTATTTGTAAAGGTGTAAATACTTACGGATGTCCTGTTTCACATATTAACATGCTTATGCAGTAACCAATAAATGTGTAGTTTCCAGTAATATAAATATGGGTCGTTTTGGTTAGGCTAGTATTCTTGGTTTAGCCTTCTTGATTGTAACTTGAGAAACAAAGTATTCACCAGCAAACTGCAAGTTCAACCGTGTGTTTATGTAAAGATGTTCCTTTTCATGTGTTAAGATCAGTTGATCAGTGATAAATTTATTTCTTTGACTTTCACAAATTACATAAATTAACTTTTCCTGAATTGCCAAGTCTTTAGTTTTGTATTTGTTTTTATTCTACCTCAATGTTGTACAAGTAGAAAAATAACACAAGTTCTTACTTTATAAAATATGGTAACGTATTGGCTACCTTACATTACATATATATATATATATATTAGGTCCTCAAGAAATTAATGTTGC
>NW_013751726.1:0-1300 GCF_000517525.1 Limulus polyphemus
TGCTTATCTAGTAGCATGTACTCCCATTTGGTCAATATTATTCACCGTATAGAACATTTTCTATCTGCTCTGTTCTGCTTATCTAGTAGCATATACTCCCATTTGGTCATACTGCTCACCTTACAACACATACTTCTATTTGATCATTACTTTTCTTTTGACAACACACTCCCATTAGGTCAGTTTTACTCACCTGGCGGAATATTTTTATTTTTTGCAACCCCAAACCTTATTTCTAGACAAAAGCTTGGGTGACTAACTAGTGCGCCCCCTTTTCATTTTATTTTTCTCACAGATATCGCAGAATGCAGCAATCATAAATTATTTTCAATTCCTGCTTCTAAACCTAATCAAGATAAAATGAGCAGCTAATCTCTAATTACGCGTAATGACCACTAGAAGTTTGTAATGGGAAGCAATGGTTGGCTTGAAATTCTTATGCTAGTGCGATTCAATTTTCAGTTGGATGTTATCTAGAGTAAATGGCAACTGAGCTTTAATAGTCAACCCGTTTGGCTACTCTCAACAACAATGGTTCGGATTACTTTGCTGGTGCACGCTGCGAAGCTACTAGACATTCACATTTGTCGTCCACAGTACAAAATGGAGTAGCTATTTCAAGTTACGTGTACCCGAAAATGTCTTCTCAGTAAACAGAGGATAATATGTAACTAGTTCAGATTTAATATAACTCCCAGAGCTTTATTTATAGTCTTTCAAATACATATTTACCCTTTTTTTAAATGATGATTAAGTTTGACTGACTAATAATGATATCATATTTTTCTTAGCATTAATGCTATATCTGCTCCTTCAGATCAATGTTGTTCTCTACTCTAATGTAGCTTTCCATAAATTAGATAATGCATTTTCTCTACGGTATTCAAGCGCTCGCTTAAGCAGACCAAAAGTAAAAGCACAAAGTCATCCGGATCTGCGTCAAAGGATTTATCAGGGATGTTGTCGAATGGGATTACAGTGATTCCGATTTATTTGGCCACGTTTCTCATGAAAACAACTATTGATTTCGAGTTGTAGCTGGAAGTTTGTCTGTATTCGTTATTTCAAATCTTGAGCTTCTGGCTTGTCAGTCTTCTTTAATTCAAATCTTGAGCTTCTGGTTTGTCAGTCTTCTTTAATTCAAATCTTGAGCTTCTGGATTGTCAGCCTTCTTTAATTCAAATCTTGAGCTTCTGGCTTGTCAGTCTTCTTTAATTCAAATCTTGAGCTTCTGGATTGTCAGCCTTCGTTAATTCAAATCTTGAGCTTCTGGTTTGTCAGTCTTCTTTAATTCAAATCT
>NW_013751727.1:0-4208 GCF_000517525.1 Limulus polyphemus
TTCTGTATTTTTTCTTCTTCCTTACTGTTGTTTCACACTTGGTAGTATTGTTACGTTCTGTATTTTTTCTTCTTCCTTACTATTGTTTCACACTTGGTAGTATTGTTACGTTCTGTATTTTTTCTTCTTCCTTACTGTTGTTTCGTAACAACACTACCAAGTGTGTTCTGTATTTCTACTTCTTCCTTACTATTGTTTCACACTTGGTAGTGTTGTTACGTTCTGTATTTAATACGTGATAAATCCTTACCGTAGATTTTGTGATTATTTTTCACCTTAACCTTAGATGTACATCTTAAATAATTATATTTTTGTTACCTTGACAACAGACTTAGTGTTAATGCGACTATGAACCCACTACTAACAATCAATACCTATTTGACTGAACGAATACTGCCTTGAGTATTAACAACGATCACGTTAATTAGCCATCTGTTGAAATCCCAACAAGATTACAAAATAATTACCTTGCAGCAGTTTTCAACCAAGTGCTTGTTTACGGATTCTTATTACACTTTAACATACTAAAATTATGTTATCGTTTTTGGCGTAAGAAGCACGAGATTCGTGCGTTACAAATACCTCTGTTATAAAAAAGATCAATACTGTTTTTTCTAAATAATGAACATTTCTTCTGAAGTCACTAATTGGAAACCAAATATTGTTGATTGTAAAAAAGAACAACACTTGTTTGGAATAATTAAAACAGAGGAATGAAATAATAATACTAAATAATAGTTTAAAACGTTTTTGGTGATTAGTAAAGGAACGTTAAATATAATAGTCTGAAGCATTAGTAAGGAAGAAAAAATACAGAACGTAACAACACTACCAAGTGTGAAACAACAGTAAGGAAGAAGAAAAAATACAGAACGTAACAACACTACCAAGTGTGAAACAATAGTAAGGAAGAAGTAGATATTACTAGCGGTGTTACGTGATCACCCAATCCAATCTATGGTAAGGATGTATCAGGTATTATATTACTAGCGGTGTTACGTGATCACCAAACTCCAATCTATGGTAAGGATGTATCAGGTATTATATTACTAGCGGTGTTACGTGATCACCAAACTCCAATCTATGGTAAGGATGTATCAGGTATTATATTACTAGCGGTGTTACGTGATCACCAAACTCCAATCTACAGTAAGGATTTATCACGTATTATATTACTAGCTGTGTTACGTGATCACCAAACTCCAATCTACGGTAAGGATGTATCACGTATTATATTACTAGCGGTGTTTCGTGATCACGTATGTTGATTGGAGTAACAAGGGGTGTTTGCTGTTTTACAGCAACGCTATATTCTCTGAACTAAAAGTTTTACTAAGTGTAACAATAGTATAACAACTGTATATAAATTGTTGTATTAAATAAAGCGTCAATAACCAATGAGAAACGAACAGATATTTTCTGCAAATCTATTGGTTTGAAGTCATTTAGTTTTATTATTTGTTGTTTTGAAACATGAAATATACGATACGTGATAATCCAGTAAAAATCTTGTCATTGACCTAGCTGTAAAGTACGAGTATGAAAGTATTCGTTAGCACGAAGTGGCCTCAATGAATGTGTAGCTGCTCAAAAACTATCGGACAAGTAGCCAAAACAAAAGACGAAAACGGACAGCAGACTTCAAATGGGATGAACAAAGGTGGAGTAGGATACTCTTTACAAGAAAATTCAAATTTGAATTGTTTGGCGAAGATCAACGATAGTTTGTTTCTTTGGCAGAAAGAAAAATGTTACCACAAGAACGTATACCATCTATAGTGAAGCATGCTGAGAAACACTAAAATTGTAAGCTGCATCTCTGCCAATTATGTTGAAACTTTACACAAATTTGATGGCATCCTGACTGCTGATAGGCACATGTAAATTTTTATCCATTCCCCAACGAACAAAACCTGTTTGTTAGGGCTTTATTTTCCAGCAAGGTAGTAATCCCAAGCATGCAGAAAATGTTGCGAGATGGTACTTAGCAAGAAAAAAGAGGCTGATAGAACACTCGTAACCATGGCTTGGCCTGCACAAAGTCCCAGCACGAAAATTATTATGGACTTATAAAAAACCTAGGAAGGTAAAACGGCAGTCAAACAACTTGGTTGAATTGTGGAATAATGTTTTACAATCATACATTGGTAAACTGTGGAAGCATAAAGATGAGCATGTGATCTTCTGTTTAAATCAAATACAACTTCTTAGTTCATCGTTGTATTTTCTGTAACAACGTATTGAACTTCCAATAAATGACGATGTACGTGTGTCACCTATGGTTTTCCGTAATTAGTACTAATACTGTACGTCATTCAACATGAAATAGAAATGGTAACTTCATGCAGTCTATCTAATACTGCCAAAGATTGAAAATGTACTAATATGTAATTCTCCCGAAAGGGGGCCGAAGGCCACCTGGAGAGCCCTGTTATTATAAGCAGTTGGAAAGTGTTTTGGTAAAATAAAATCTTATGTCATTTAATTCTTTGAAACACTTTTATGTAGACAGTTCTTAAAAACCTAAAGATCTTACCGTCCAATACTCTGATCCTGGGGGTCACTTCAACGATCTTTTCATTCTCCTTTACAATAGCATGGTATCCCACGTCAGGACCCACCTTGTCTAATCGTGGCACTGTAAGAGAAGAATAAGGATACAGATAAACTAAAAAAAACTGTAAGTAGGAGCACAGTGTTTCAGTATATTTTATATATATATATTGTGAACCGTGGTGTCTGTCCGAGTGTTTGTCTGTATCCCGTTTACGGCGGCTGCTTCCCGCGCTGTGTTTGAAAAGCTGAGCACGCAGGCAAACCTCAACATTCACTTTTGAAATGACGGGAGAACAGACATGAATAATGCTGATGTCAAATTTTATTTCGTAAGAAGTATATTTAACATTAATTTGTTAGGAATTAATCACACTATCATTCACATTTCAAATTGTGACGTAACTTAAAGAATAAAAATGTAGATTTATCGTATGTTATTGTTGAGTGGCTCTTAGCATGACTGAAATGTTCAACAATTACTTTTCACGGTGGACGGTATAAGTAGCTCAGAGATTTGACTCTGAGTGAAAACAAGAGTACAACACAATTAACCTTTCTAAAGTCTATGAAATAATTTAAATTGATAGATTAACTTAAACTTTTCCTGTCACTGGGGATGGGTACTTTTGCTTGTACTATATACAAACATATACATCTAGTATCATGTAGAAGTTAAGGGCAATACAAAATAAGCAAAAGTGCCATGTAGTAGTTAAGTGCTTCTAGCAGTATTTAATGAATCGCTTACTGGTACCATCTCTATTTCTAGCAGTGCTATATAAACTAGATGTACTTCGCAAAGTCCCTGAAAGTGTTCTGTTTCAAGAGTAAATAAAACAAAAATTAAAAACAACAATTTTTATTTCTTGCTTTTCAAGTTCATATGTCACGGTGTTGTAGTTTACACAGTGCATCATTCTTCTCATGATTCATGACATGCGCACGTTTTACTGACGTCACGACAGTATAAACTGCCACGTTAAGCGTCCCTTATGAGACGTTATTTTAGTGTCTACTGACCGACTGACAAACAGAAAACATAATACTGGTTAAAACAGGTGAAGCCCCTACCTTTAGAGTAGGGATAAATATCGGGATTACAGAAGTAAAAAAATGAGATCACGCTTAAATTTTTCATAGTCCACTGTTATGCGATTATTTTCACGTTTTTTATGTTATTTTTTTAAATACAATAATATCAGGCTTAACATTATTCACACTTTACCGTTATGCAAAGGTGATTTTCATGGTTTTTGTCAAGTACAATGAAATTAGGCTTAACATTATTCACACTTTACCGTTATGCAAAGGTGATTTTCATGGTTTTTGTCAAGTACAATGAAATTAGGCTTAACCTTATTCACAGTCTACCTTTTTGCATCCTAATGTCCCTGTAGCCATACTCATGCATCCTAATGTCCTTGTAGTCACACGGATGCATCCTAATGTCCTTGTAGTCACACGGATGCATCCTAATGTCCCTGTAGTCATACACATGCATCCTAATGTCCCTGTAGTCACACGGATGCATCCTAATGTCCTTGTAGTCATACTCATGCATCCTAATGTCCCTGTAGTCATACACATGCATCCTAATGTCCCTGTAGTCACACGGATGCATCCTAATGTCCCTGTAGTCACACGGATGCATC
>NW_013751728.1:0-1462 GCF_000517525.1 Limulus polyphemus
GCAAATAAGTTAGTTAAGAAACATAAAATAATAATATTTAAATTATCAAAGTGCAACAGACATGTAATCCATCAAACTATAAATCTTTATTATGGTTTTATGTTAAATCTCATTACATTTCAGCAAATACTTGCTAGTATGTCTAGTCTCACATAACACTACATCCTTCTTCGACTGTCTTGTTTTACACTACACTACATGTTTTTACTTACTTACATGTAATAAAGAACTCGTAGCATACGTCAAAAGTACTGCAGTAAAATTTCCTAAAGGTCTGGCTGTCTTGAAAACATCTAAAATAGTTTCCATAAAAATTAATGTACATTAGCCCGTGGCTATTCGGGGAGATAGTCTTACACATAGAGAAATCAACGACTGCAGTAAATAATTGTATACAGAAGATAATTTTTCGCAACACGACGAATTAAATTATAAATTGTAATAACAGAGAACTAATAACAATTAGAACAAAAATATATTGACATAGTAATCCAGTTACTGTTATCATTAAATAACTTAAAAATTATTAAGTTATTAACTTTCCAACTCACAACTAAGGAACTTGAACACACACACACACACCACAATGTGTTGACAAGGGAAGTTAACTTTAACACAAAATATAACAATTTAGCAAAAAATGAGAAGATAAGGTAACAGAATAAGTGTTAAAATCATAAATAATATTCAACGTTAAACTGGTACACAATTAAAAACATTTTATTTAGGCCTATCTATCAGAATAAGTGTTGGTCTAGAGATAAAAAAAAAAGCATGCTAGTCTAATACTCAGTAGAAACAAATTTAAACAGCTTCTAAAACCCTTTAATAACAAGGAAGGAATATCATAAACAAAAGACTATCAGATTTTAACAACACTCATCCCAGACAATATGTTTATAAAAACATAAAAGTTCAAAATACTAACATCTTAAGCCTTACAAAACTAACAAGTATGAGAAACAGAAGAGTAAATTATGGAAAAGAAGAACCAAATATTGTTAGAAATCAATTAGTACACAGAAAGAAGGAAAGAAAAACAACCCTGTGAATAGTGTTAGCAGATGGACATAAACCAGCTACAACAGACAGTAGCAAACAGACACATACCAGCTACAACAGATAGTAGCAGACAGACATAAACCAGCTACAACAGATAGTAGCAGATGGACATAAACCAGCTACAACAGATAGTAGCAGACGGACATAAACCAAGCTACAACAGATAGTAGCAGACAGACATAAACCAGCTACAACAGATAGTAGCAGACAGACATAAACCAGCTACAACAGACAGTAGCAGACGGACATAAACCAGCTACAACAGACAGTAGCAGACAGACATAAACCAGCTACAACAGACAGTAGCAGACGGACATAAACCAGCTACAACAGATAGTAGCAGACAGACATAAACCAGCTACAACAGACAGTAGCAAACAGACACATACCAACTACAACA
>NW_013751729.1:0-1191 GCF_000517525.1 Limulus polyphemus
TTTTAAGATTAAAAATATTTTTATGCATCAGAAAATTTTCAAATTTCACATGTGAAATCTTTATAACCTCCAGATAATTATCAAATGTTTTTATTTATAAAAAAACTTTAAATTTTCACTCTTGTATCTCTGTATGGGTTTAGTCAATTTGACCGACCTCATAACCACCGTAAAAAATTAGGAAATGGGTATAAATTATGCTTTTTTCATTCTAGAATGACTACAAATTATAACAAGAAATCACAAATGTTTAATCTAAATAGCTTAACTCTAATAAAATTATATATCTACATATATTATTCATTGACCTTTCAGCCAAGTCTGATTAACATTACAGAAGTTGCAATGATGTGGTGCATGTGCACTCATGTTACTATTTCCAATAGTATAAAACTGGCCTTTACAAAGTTACTGTCTTGGCTGTGTTTTAGTGGGCTAATATTTTGTAAAATACAATCACATTTTGGTAATAATACATTACATATGTATATATATATATATTATTACTATTTACAAACAAGTTCTTAAATTTCAGTTATTTTTCTTAAAATACAGAACAGTAAATAAAGAAGTACAGAAAACAATGATATTTTCTCCTTACTAACTTTGTACTCTTTTGTCATAATTTACTAAGCCTTGTCAACTTTCACACGTGGAGAATATAAAACAAAATAATTTCTTTGGTTTTATATGTTTTGAAATAACAAAAAAATCATAAATTACTATATTAATACCACAGAAATCCACTATAATTTATCAGGTTTAGTAACTAAGCTGTATTTGGGTCTTAAAATATGATATTTCTAACAACATTTTAACTTACCCCTTCCTTCCAAGTTAAGGCACAAAAGAAATAATCTAGAGAACTTTCGAACTCCAAAAGCCTGAGAAAACCAGGTGGGGGAAATTCTGAGCTTTTGATTGGTTATAAAGCCATGAGGGAGTGAAGCAGGTTTATGTAAGGAAGTATTTCCAGAAATGGAAGAAGTGGGTGGAGCCATTTTGTTTGGTTCAGTAAATACAGTGACATTTCAGAAAATACAAATGATAGGAGGTTCTTATATTATATTTTAGCTTGTCAATATTGGTAATTTGAGTTTTTAATTCATGAAAAACTATAGACTTTGTAGTTGGACATCACAAACATCTAATTTGAACCAAAGCTGCAATAAACCAACCACATGACACACA
>NW_013751730.1:0-1192 GCF_000517525.1 Limulus polyphemus
CAACAGATAAAGCCAAAAGTATCAATCACTCCATAAGTGATTATAGTAGCTACCAGGCTTTGTTGTATACTCCAGTACGTCATTGCTATTCCAAAGCTAACAGAATAAAATGTTTGTTGTTTTATAACATGAATAAATACGCCACAATCTTCTGAACGAGAACTATGAAAGTTACAAACGTTACACACAAATTAAAATAAAATATATTAGGTGTCGTTGAGATCTCGAAAAACGATAATAACTGAAATGCTAAAATTACTATCTCTCTTGTTCCATTATACCACCTTGATCATTGTTCTACCAACACAGTAGTATTATCTTATACTCCCTTTTAAAACACCATCATTATCGTTGTTCCTTTATCTATAGAGTACAGTCATATTAGTTCTCCACCTACAGGATAAACATATTTAACCTTTTGGAAAACATAATTCCAAGTCCATTCCACGTAACGATAAAGCTGGTTGTTTTTATTATATTTTGCTTCTTTCTTCTCATAGTGTTTACATTCTTTATTCACATACAGTCGTCGATATAAATCATCAGTATTTCCAAGGTTCCGTTCAGGATGATGTGAAAGTTATTTAAACTCTTTGAAGATTAACTAACTTTTTGAAATGTGATAATTTGGAAACCAATTCAATGCTACATGATCAGGCTGAAGTTCGATCTGTTGTCTATACAACTGCTAATGGTAATTACTTATGTATCATGAAAGATTTAGTAGATTTATTCAAGATATACAACATCTCCTTTCTGCAGCCATCCAATGCCACGGTATAGTAGATAATCACATATTATTTGTGGTAAAACTGTTATATTTTCTTTCTCTTGTTTATTATTGCTTGTTCTCGATAAGCACTCTAACGAACCTTGTTGGGTTTTGGAAATAATCTATATAGATGATGAGCTATGCTAGAGAATGGTTTTAGTAACAACATTGTCCAAGAAACACTCTTACCTCACCGTACTTCTTCGGTATTAGCCAATAATGAATAGGTTCAATCTAAGGTGGATCTTTGTGCACTCCCTTTCTTTTGACAAACTCGTTTACTGACAGAACAATTCACATTTATTGGGATTCATTTTAATGTTCTCTTTCCTCAAACAATCCAGAACTTTCATAAACATTATCAAGTTTTTCCCATGTATGATTATGTTATCCAACTAAATGAGTATGATGTTCCATGGT
>NW_013751731.1:0-6096 GCF_000517525.1 Limulus polyphemus
AAAGGATTTTTGCATTTTAAATTAGTAATTTTTTATCTTTTTTCGAACTGGAGTGAGTGAGTGAGTGAGCTGTTGTAAAAATTTGTAGGGGTGACAGATATTGGAAAAGGTTGAGAACTATTGTTCTAAACTACCCAATTAACTTGCTTCTTTATATGTAATGATCAGATCGTTCTTTTAAACTACCCAATTAACTTGCTTCTTTATATGTAATAATCAGATCGTTCTTTTAAACTACCCAATTAACTTGCTTCTTTATATGTAATAATCAGATCGTTCTTTTAAACTACCCAATTAACTTGCTTCTTTATATGTAATAATCAGATCGTTCTTCTTAACTACCCAATTAACTTGCTTCTTTATATGTAATAATCAGATCGTTTTTCTTAACTACCCAATGAATTGCTTCTTTATATGTAATCATCAGATCGTTCTTTTAAACTACCCAATTAACTTGCTTCTTTATATGTAATAATCAGATCGTTCTTCTAAAGTACCCAATTAACTTGCTTCTTTATATGTAATGATCAGATTCTTTTTTTTAAAGTACCCAGTTAACTTGTTTGTTTATGTTTGTTAGTCAGCATTTTCCATCGTTACCACAAAACGTGGTGTGATCATATTTAAAGTAAAAGTAAGCCTCCACACTCGTTAGTAAATCACAACTTGCAGAACTTTAGAAAGCTAAACGTTATGTTATTGAACGTAACCAGAAACAAACACTCTTTGGCTGCCACCATTTTGAACGTCAGGGATTTGATCAGAACAATAATTGTTTTGGGTTTAAATTTTTGATTTCTCGTACATTATAATAGTTTTTACATTTTTTTCGTTTTCATCACACACTTACTGCACGTTTCTCAATCACATATTTTGTTATTGGACTACCGCCATCATGTTTCGGGGGTTGCCATGACAAAACGCAGGACTTCCAATCAACATCAGAAACAACGGGCCGTCCTTCTGGTGGATCTGGCTTGTCTGAAAGTTCAAAAACCTATATGTTACGTAAGGGAATAAGACTTATTTTATGTTGAATTATCCAATTTTAGTTATAAATATTGAAGTTTGTTCTTTTTACATTAAAAACTATAAGTGTTGTTAAACAACAATCATTACCTGTAACAGTAACTTGGAAGGATTGCGAAGAGCTTCCCAACTCATTGCTAACAACTACAACATAGTCGCCTCGGTCATTCGGCTCCAGATTGTGGATCTTTAAAATACCTCTGTCGCCATCTACTAGAATCTCGATCCTGGGGTCTTCGTGGAGTTTGCGACCGTTGCGCCACCATGCTATCTCCGGGGTAGGGCTGCCATTGATACTGACTTTAACACAAAGCGTATCCCCACAATCGAAAAACATTCCATTCAGATATCTTGATGGCATAACGATCTTCGGCGGAGCTTTGAAAACACGGAAACAATGTCAGATTTACAGTTCTTATTACGAGCTACTCGGAAACAATGTCAGATTTACAGTTCTTATTACGAGCTACTCGGAAACAATGTCAGATTTACAGTTCTTATTACGAGCTACACGGAAACAATGTCAGATTTACAGTTCTTATTACGAGCTACACGGAAACATGTTGATCCATGTTCTTATTAACCAATGCCATTAAGTACGAAGGGTATTCCCGTCATGGAAATTCTAATTTCATGATTTGAACACATTTTCTCAAGGTGATTAGTTTTCATTACACTATCTTCTAAACATCAAACCGCGACTTCATATCGATTTTCACGAGGCTTTCTGATTTGCATATTCAAAATCACTTTAATATAAAGTTACTCAACCCTCTGTGGAATCAAATTGTTAACAAATTCATCCATTCATGGAGACAAACAAAATTAATTTAATAAGTTGGTAAACAGGGGAAATATAATACTCACCTGGTGTAAGAAAGTTCAAATAAAATATCGTTGATAAAGGATAATAATTGAAAAGGTTAATCAATTTTTACCTGATAATGGGTTTATCAGTGGAATTACTGAATATAAAAATATTAAATGATGTACATAAAGATCACCATCTGAAGAGAAAGTTGAATGTTGGTGATAAACGAGTGTTCTTACACTCACCATCAACTGACAACTTCGCACATGTTGTCGCTAACCCTGATAAACTGAGAGCTTGACATTCAATCCTTCCGCTATCGGTCACTTTGACCGACCGCAAAATTAAAGAACTGCACTTGTTATCAATGTTGATTGTCACGCGTGAGCTGTCGAACACTTCAATACCACCCTTGTACCTGTACGAAATAAAATATATAAGTGTGGTTATAATCATTCAAATATATCTGGGTGAAATGGTGATGAAACTGTTATAATAAGTTCTTTTATTGTCATTTTCACGTTCAAACGTTCGTTGTTACAGCTTTGTTACAGTGGCAATAGAAGAACTTATTATAACAGTTTGATTACCGTTTCATGTTGTCACGTTCAAACGTTCGTTGTTACAGCTTTGTTACACATGAAACGGTGATAAAACTGTTATAATTGTCACGTTCAAACGTTCGTTGTTACAGCTTTGTTACACATGAAACGGTGATAAAACTGTTATAATACGTTTTACTACAGTATTTTGTCAAGTTCAAACGTTAATTACTACAACTTTGTTATATCTCTTCAATGAGTAGTATTTACACCTTCTCTGATTAAGGGAATATTTTAAAAATGTTAACCTATCAATGGTGTTCCTAACCTTTAAGATCTTTCAAATAATTTGATAACCTCTTCATCCTAATTATAACCCTTAAAATATAAAAATAGATTAATAACCTAACCTTCCAACTCATAACCTTTAAAATGTTACAAATAGTTAAATAACATAATCTTCCAGCCCTTCAAATGTTACAAACATTTTAATAACCTTTCATCGTTCGTATAACCTTTAGATGTTTCAAATACTTCAATATCAACCTTCAATCCGCAAAACAGATCAAAATCAATATCCTGCTAACAATTCCATAGTTTGCCGCTATTTATAGTGCTATTACCTGGTTCACGACCAAAATCAAAAGACTCTGGAATGAGTTATGAATGTTTTTAAACCACGTGCCGAGTTAACAACTATTTTTTAATTATATAACATGACGTCATAAAGTCTGTTGATGATCTGATTATTAGAGACTCCTTTATTTGTATTTGAATGTTCATGATGTGAAGAAAAGACTGATTTCGCTTAAAAGTCAGCATTTCTCATAAATATAGACTGAAAAGTTTTTAAACATTAATCTAATCCAGACATTCCGGGGAAGTTTGTTCCTTATTTAACGTCACATTTTCTAGCTGACCTGGAATTGACGAGAGACTTAGTTTTTGTATCTTGAGTTTTACAAATAACATTTTCATGAACAGGGCAGGGAAAGGTTTACATAAAAATCACCATATTTCATTACGGTATTTAAATCTCATGAACTGTTGGTTTGAAATGAGTCAACAAACTACTTACCATGTAATTTCTGGAGTAGGTGATCCAGAAAACTCACAGTAGAACGTTACATCATCTTGGGCAACAACATTAACATCTTCTAGTTCTAACGTGAATACTGGGGGGGATGCAACTAAAGCAGAAGATAGAAGGTTTTAATCAACACTCCATTTATGTGAAACATTCGTCATTTTAACCAAAACCAAACAATATTAGAAAATACTCCATTATCAACTACAAATCAATGTTAGAGCATACAGCAGTGTTACATGTATGAACTAGAAAGAATACTGAATAACAGTAAGGTATACAGCAGTGTTACATGTATGAACTAGAAAGTATACTGAATATATTCTGAACGACGATAACAGTAAGGTATACAGCAGTGTTACGTGTATGAACTAGAAAGTATACTATCGTCATTCAGAAAGTTTATAATATACTGCTTAGACCATAAATGTAACACTGATTTATACCCTATCGTTACTCTTATTCAGAAAATCTATGCTATACTGTTTAGATCATACATTTAACACTGTGATATACCTTATCGTTATCCTGATTCAGAAAATCTATACTGTGGTGATTAGAACATAAATGTAATAATGCTATTTACCCTATCGTTATTCATATTCAGAAAATCTATGCTATACTGTTTAGATCATACATTTAACACTGTGATATACCTTATCGTTATCCTGATTCAGAAAATCTATACTGTGGTGATTAGAACATAAATGTAATAATGCTATTTACCCTATCGTTATTCATATTCAGAAAATCTATACTATAATACTTATATTACAAATGTAACACTGCTATATACCCTATCGTTATCGTTATTGAGAAACTCTATATTATACTGTTTATATCATATATGTAACACTGCTGTATACCTTACTGTTATCGTCGTTCAGAATATATTCATTTATACCCTATCGTTATCGTCATTCAGAAAGTTTATAATATACTGCTTAGATCACACATATAACACTGATTTATACCCTATCGTTATCGTCATTCAGAAAGTTTATAATATACTGCTTAGACCATAAATGTAACACTGATTTATACCCTATCGTTCAGTGTTACATTTATGATCTAAGCAGTATATTATAAACTTTCTGAATGACGATAACGATAGGGTATAAATCAGTGTTATATGTGTGATCTAAGCAGTATATTATAAACTTTCTGAATGACGATAACGATAGGGTAAATAGCAGTGTTACATGTATGATCCACAAATATTATTGTAAGCCAATGTTAAAGTAGGTATTAGAACCTCGTTTAGTCCTGATAATCACGGGTTCTGACGACGTTCCAGGTTTACTGATTCCGACTTCATTCTCAGCACTCACGCGGAAAGTGTATTCCAGCCCAGGCTGAAGATCGGTGGCGGTAAAGCATGGTGACGTAAATTCTTCACGGTTGATCCTCACCCAGATGTCCGAAAGCAAGTCGAAACGTTCAACTATGTAGGTCCTGATTGGGGCACTACCACTTAACTCTGGAGGAGACCACGACAGGTGGACACTATCACCAGCCTCGTTATTAAATTCCACTACGGGTTTACCAGGTGGAGAAGGCTTCACTGAAACACAAAGCTTTCTTAGTTAATCACGATTCTTACATGAATATTTATAACTGTAATGTTTAACGACAACTAGAGTGTGATGCCTTAGTTAGCTTATAACGTTAAACATCGGGTTTTGATACCCGTGGTGAGCAGAGCACAGGTAGCTCATTGTGTAGCTTACCGTTATGAATTCTAATATAGAAGAACGTTAGTTCACCACATCATCCCTTACCGTTATGAATTCTAATACAGAAGAACGTTAGTTCACAAGATCATCCCTTACCGTTATGAATTCTAATATAGAAGAACGTTAGTTCACCACATCATCCCTTACCGTTATGAATTCTAATATAGAAGAACGTTAGTTCACCACATCATCCCTTGCCGTTATGAATTCTAATATAGAAGAACGTTAGTTCACCACATCATCCCTTACTGTTATGAATTCTAATACAGAAGAACGTTAGTTCACCACAATAACAGATAAATCAACACAGTGTTTTCTCAACAACACTCACTCCTGATCGAGCGGATCCTCACGGGCGTCTTGTTTATTAGAGCACGCCCCACGCCCGCTGCGTTCTCCGCGCTCACTCGGAAGAGAAACATGTGACCTTTCTTCAGTCCTGACATCACGTATCTAGTTTCTTCAGCAGCTACGCGTGTGTAGTGTTTCACCACCTGCAGAAAAATAGGGTGCTAAGTAAAAGACAGTAAGTAAATATGTTTCATGTGTTCTATTTATCAGCGCCACTGTCTGATAAATAGAACACATGAAACATATTTACTTAGCACCACTGTCTGATAAATAGAACACATGAAACATAGGTGCTAAGTAAAAAATGTCTGATAAATAGAACACATGAAACATATTTACTTAGCACCACTGTCTGATAAATAGAACACATGAAACATATTTACTTTTTGGTGGCAAAGGACAGGTTTATTTGAAAAACAATTGAAAACGGCCATTACTAAATGTTTTCCTGCAGTGAACCCCTACTGTGCCAAAAAGAATTCCTATACAATCTACACATCCTTCAGTAGGTCTGTGACATTTCCTGATTGACTTAAGGAC
>NW_013751732.1:0-1187 GCF_000517525.1 Limulus polyphemus
GTTCAGTCTTGGGTTCCTTACCTTAGGGAAAGAACATTGAATTGTTGGAAAGGGTTCAGAGAAGGGTTACTAGAATGGTGCCCGGGATGGAGAGGTTGTCATACGAGGAGAGGCTGAAATCTTTCAAATTATTTTCTCTTGAAAAAAAAAAAAAGAGTTAGGGGGGATTTGATTGAGGTGTTTAAGATTGTAAAGGGAATTGATAGTGTTGATGCATCATCAGTTTTCATATTTAACAGTGAGAATAGTAAGCCTAGGGGACACAAATATAAATGTTGGCAAAGTAGAAGTCATCTTCAACTAATACAGTTTCATTTTTCTAATAGGGTGGTTGGCCTTTGGAATGGGTTGCCTTCAGATGTTGTAGAGGCAATAAATTTAAGTGAGTTTAAGAAAAAGCTTGATAAATACATGAATGATAAGGGTTAACTTTAAGATTTCTTTTTAAATTATTTTGATTTAGTTTAGAGGATGAAACAGCCGAAATGGACCAATATGTCCCAAAACATTATGTTATGTTATTAAAATGGTGACGATGAAAGTATCTGTGTAGACCACTAGCTATATCAACATCAAACTTTCTTCAAACACATGGTTTAAGCACGAGTAACTCTGTTTCACCTGTTCTTGCCAACATATTTATGACCAAGATCGAAACACAAGCCACGCAAGCTGCACTTTATCTTCCCCCTATACTGGTACAGATATGTCAATGAAACTTTTGCTGGTTTCACTTCTACCAAAAACATACACACTTTCTTTGAACACAAACTACATTCACTCTAACATTAATATTCACAACTGAACATGAAAATAACAAGCAGTTATCTTTTCTTAACCTTCATATTATTAGACCCGACACACAGTTCAAAACCAAAATTCCCCAAAAAAAATCATTCACACAGGCTTTTACATCCTCTGGAATTCCACCCATGAATCCAAACAAAAAATCCATAAACTAAAAAACCCTTATAAACACAACTTTAAGATTTTGCTCAATTGACTTTATAGATGAAGAAATCAACTTTATTAAGCATTCCTTCATTTACATCAACAAATTTCCACTAACCATTGTTGAAATATTTCCACACAATCATCAGAACAAAAACCTCAAAACTCAACTCACAAACAATATTAATATTAACTCTTTCCAGACGGGTCACAGGTGAAAGACCATGTCACGTCAT
>NW_013751733.1:0-1190 GCF_000517525.1 Limulus polyphemus
TTGTCTTGTTTGGTTCCTGGAATCAAACATGCTCCTCTCGCCCACCCAGTGTGAGTTCTGTCGACAGCACTCCACCATGGACCATCTGATTCGACTTGAAACATCGATAAGGGAAGCCTTTCTCAAGAGAGAACACCTTGCTTCTGTGTTCTTTGATCTTGAGAAGGCTTATGACACTACGTGGAGGTATGGAATTTTGCAGGACCTCCACTCCTATGGGTTGCATGGCCATTTACCCATTTTTATTTACAACTTTTTACTGAACAGGCGATTCCAAGTGTGTGTGGGTTCAGCTCTTTCCCGTTCCTTTCCACAGGAACTTGGAGTCCCTAAGGGCTGTGTTATGAGTGTCACACTTTTTAGTGTTAAAAGTAATGCCATCACTACTAATCTTCCTCTGACTGCTGCAAATGGGCTCTATGTTGACGACTTCCACATCTCGTGTCAGTCGTCAAACGTGAAGTTTATTGAGCGGCAGCTTCAGACTGCCCTCAGTCGGTTGTTGACATGGACCAGTGCAAATGATTTTAAATTTTCTTTTTCCAAAACCGTTTGCATGCATTTTTGCAGCCAATGGGGTCTCCACCCCGATCCCAAGCTCCGTCTCGATGATATAGTTATTCATGTGGTCCCTGAGGCAAAGTTCTTGGGGCTTATCTTTGACCATAAGCTTAGCTTCATTCCACACATCAAGCAGCTACGTGTCAAGTGTGCAAGGGCTCTGAACATCCTCCGTGTCCTCTCTTCCAGCTTTTTGTAAGCGGATCGATGTTCTATGCTCAGAATCTATCGTGCTCTGATTCGATCCAAACTGAACTATGGATCTTTGGTCTATGGTTCCGCCAGGACCTTGGCCCTGAAGATGCTGGACCCCATCCACCATCTGGGGCTTCGGCTCTGCACTGGTGCTCTTCGCACTTCACCAGTCCAGAGTTTGTACACTGAGTCCCATGAACCTTCTCTTCACCTCCGTCGTTTGCAACTTTCTTTACAATATGCTACTAAGCTTCGATCATTACCACGGCATCCCACCTGGGATTCTGTTTTTCTTCTTCGGTGGGCAATGCTCTTTCAGAACAGACTGTCTGCTATTCCTCCGTTTTGGCCTTCGTATCCGGGCACTACTGGCTGAATTGGGTCTGGCATTGGATGACATTGCTGTCCCCAATGATCAGCCCATTCCACCATGG
>NW_013751734.1:0-1191 GCF_000517525.1 Limulus polyphemus
AACCGAAGTTCCCGACCACACATCAACTTTGCTGGAGTGTATCCAGTGGTTTCATGCTCTGCTGTCCTATAGGCCATCAATAGTGGAGGCAGTAAGACATCCCAGTCATCTTGGCGGATATTACAAAACTTTGCCAATTCCTGTCCCAGTGTCCAGTTGTACTTTTCTACCATCCCATCGAACTGTGGGTGAAGTGGCGTTGTCCTGGTCTTTCGGATGCCAAACAACTTGCAGCATTCTTGGAACATAGCTGATTCAAAGTTACGGCCTTGATCTGGATGCAATTCATATGACATACCAAATCTGAAGAAGAAATCACTAATAGCCGAAGTTACAGTTGTAGCTTCCTGATTTGGTATTGCATATGCCTCAGGCCACTTGGTGAAATAATCTATCACCACACAAATGTACTTGTTTCCAGCACGAGTTTGGGGCAGAGGACCAGCAATGTTGACGGCTACTCTTTCCATTGGTGCGCCAACTTGATATAACTTCATTGGAGCACGCCCCTTATGCTTGGGTCTCCTTTTAGCACAACATGTACTGCATGTTCTGCACCATTCTTCCACATCTTGCCTCATACCTATCCAGTAAACTCTGTTGTAGGTGACTCAGTGTCTTCTTAACTCCGAGATCTCCTCCTGTTAAACTATCATGGGATTGACGCAGCACAACTTCCCGTAACTTTCTCGGTATAATCGTTTGCCATGGCGTCACTTTCCCATCTCCGGAGAATAATACCATCTTCAAGCTTCAACTGGTCCCATTGTGCCCAATAGTTCTTTGTCACAGGGCTTAGACTAGGCACCTTCTCCCAAGCAGGGCGCAAAACACTTGCTTTAAGAAAATCAATTATTGGATTCAAATCTTGGTCTTTCTCCTGAGGATGACAAAACCTTGTCGAAACGTGTACATTTGCTGTTGTATTAAAGTTTTTCTTTATTACCCATTCAAGCCGTCTCCAGCCATTATTATTTCTCCTGTTCTGCTTTGATATCTGTATTTGGTTCCACTTCACCATCATCAATTCTTTCAGTCACCTTGACTTTAGCTTGATGGCACCTAATTAGTTCAACCTCTCTTTTAACAATGTCTGCAGTCATTTTTGCAGGGTCTTTGTCTCAGTCCATCGGCATTACCATGAGATTGCCCTTCTCTATATTCAATATTGTAATTATACTGGTCTATCTT
>NW_013751735.1:0-2311 GCF_000517525.1 Limulus polyphemus
TAGAATATGCATAGATATGTCTTGTCACAGAATTAGTAGAATATACCTAGATAGGTCTTGTCACATAATTAGAATAATATAATTTTGTGTGCTTGTTTTTCGTTTAGCACAAAGCTATTTGTGCTATCTGTGCTGTACCTAACACTGGTATCGCTTTTTATCGTTATGAGCTTTCAGACTTACCACTGGGCCACTGGGAGGGGTGCCTCGATAGAAATACTGTTATTAATATACACTAAACAATATGAAAATTATTTATGTATTATTCGAAAACAACAACAACAGTTATAGATTAAATATAACCGTATATATATATGTATCAAAATATTGTACTACTGTATGTTATATTGAACACTTAAAGAAGAGTTGTTCTTGTTGTTTTATTAGTATAAAGCTTCACAAAGACTCGAACCCTTGATTTTAGCATTGTAAGTCGGTAAGCTTACCGCTGACCCACCTGGGGACCCTTAACAAAACACCATCTCCTTACCATGGATGACCCTCAAAAAATGCTCTCAGCCAAAAGACCTGAAACGAAAAGTGTAGCATATGAAACAGGGGGAAAATAAACTAGGGCAAAGGTTAGAATTGAAATAGAACAAAATGTGACCTATACGTTGTATGGGTCACACTTACCGATATAACTCTCTTGGTTGGATAACATATTGTTCTGTGAGTCCACTTCTGAAGATAAATTATCTAGTAACATATCGCTGTGTGGATATTATCTTCTTACTGAGGTTAAATTTTGTTATTCCCACTATTTACTTTGTATCTAGTTTTATTTATGTGTGGCGCTTTTCGTTTTTGGCCTTTTTTTCTGAATTTATTTCATGTCTCGCCTTTGGGACCCCCTTATAATATATTGGAATTACCTTTTATGATATTTTTATATTGATTTTTTGTCGAACGTTTGAAAGTGTAATTTGTAAGATACAAAAACTGTATATTTTTAATGTTGATTTAAGAAATACACGTAAGACTTTTAAACTAAGGAAAGCTAAACTCATAGAGGTAGTTAATCATGTTTTAGACAGCTTTAGATAACGACCGTTTTTTAGCTACTATCCTATGACAAAAAAATTAAACTTGGTTGTTCAAATTATGCTAAATATTATTTTTAAGGCTAAATAATATTTAAATGCGTTAGCCATGTTCGTTTACTGACAACCGAATCCCGTTGGTAAACCTGGATAAGTAAAACCTTACTGAACTCTTCAGACCACAGACCAACAGAATTCAAAAATATCTAAAAATAATGAACTAAAATTCAAGATGATACAGTCATGAAGAAAAAGGCGATATATTTATATATATATAACACAAGTAAATTTTTATTTTTTGTTTGTTTAATTCTTTGTTGTGTTTTGAGTGTTTTCAATAAATTAATAGGTATAAAAATGCTACTCTTCCCAGTTTGTTAGCTGTTATTGTTTTGTCAATAAATATAGGTTTTATGCTAAAAAAGACATTTTAATGCTCTTTTTTCTATATTACTTCTGAATGACCCAAATATTCTGATTGGTTTAAAAACATATCAGTAGTGAGAATCGGTCTTTAATAATATGAACCCAAAATTGAGAAGGGGATATATGGTTATCTTGAGTTAAATGAGACGTAAACAAATGAAGAAATAATATGCTTAATATGCCCCATGATTTGCATCGACATGAATACCATATAAAGCTTATGTTAGCGACTTAAGTGAGATTACAGTGATATTATACACAAAATTAAATTTTGCATTAGCTCATAGAAACGTAAAATTATTATTTACGTAACTGCACAAAGGCCGTATAAAATTCCATAATCTAATACAGTTATGGCTTCTGTACCGTACTTTGTAATTTTCCACCACGATAATAACTGTCCCCACCCCCACGGTGCTCAACAGTGTGCATACGGGCTTATAATTTTAAAACTCGGAGCTAGAAACCCGTGCTGGGCACAACGCAATTAGATTTCAGGCAGATGATGGCTCGGACAAATGTAGCCGAAATATGAAGAAAAATATGTTTGTTTTTGTAACAACAAATAATTGTAGTTTAAATGTTGTATCACTTATATTAACTATTAAATAGATGGATTAAAAGATTAAGTAAAGCAGTGTACGTATATTTATGGTAAGCTAACAGAGACCCGCAAAACATTTGCGGCCAAATTAGTATCTTTATCGCAACAGTACTTCTTTAAATACAGGATTTCTAAAATAATTCTAATCGCAGACACTGAAATCCATAAGTCCACTTGTGTTACTCTTAACATTAGTTAAGACTATATTAAGTATGACTTATATTCGATAACAAGAAAA
>NW_013751736.1:0-1193 GCF_000517525.1 Limulus polyphemus
GTGGAGGCGTTATAATGTGACGGTCAATCCCACTATTCGTTGGTAAAAGAGTAGCCCAAGAGTTGGCGGTGGGTGGTGATGACTAGCTCCCTTCCCTCTAGTCTTACACTGCTAAATTAGGGATGGCTAGCGCAGATAGCCCTTTTGTAGCTTTGCGCGAAATTTTTATAAAGCTGTTAGTAAGGTCAGGAATGTAAGGTAAAGTAAACTGTACAAAGTTTTCGTTACCAAAATTCAGTGTTTTTATGTTTGCATTAATTTTCAGACCTATATATAATTAACTAAGTTTAGTATGTACTTGTTGATTTTGCTAAACCATTCAATTAGTTGATATTTCCTCATTTCTAACTTATTTTGAATATTGCAAATAACTTAAGCGTTATGATAGAGTGTTTTTATAATTTCATGTTCTTGTCACTGTAATGTTTTGATTATAATGTCATATTTTTGTTACTGTACTGCTGTTATGATAATGTCATATTTTTGTTATTGTAGTGTTTTTATAATAATGTCAGGTGTCTATTATGGTGGAGTATTTTTATAATGTCATGTTTTCATTACTGTGCAATTGTTTTGTAATAATGTCATGTGTTTGTTATGGTGGAGTGTTTTTATAACGCTACGTTTTTGTTATGGTAGAGTGTATTTTATAATACCGTATATTTGATATAGCACAGTGTTTTTATAGTGCTATATTTTTATTTGATGTCATGTGCGGTACACCAATGGATACGTAAATCCATGTGAATAGGTTTTATATATACTTCAGTAATAAAATTCCTTTGATCATTAGAAACTAAAACGTTTACGAAGGGAAGAGAGCCATTTGTATTTTCTTCTCTAGTGAACTTGATGGTGGGAGATGGTTCATTAAGGTGGCTGTAAAATGGTTATACAGAATTAGGGCTGGTAAAGCCGACAATAACATTATCCTCGTACTCTAGCCAGAAAATAGTGGTGTATATTAAGAACTCTTTGTTCAATCTGGTCGTAGTTCAAGTCAAGGTATTAAAAGATAGTTAAAGTTGTTGTGAATTCTAGTAGTTTAGCTAGAAACATACGGGGGAAAGAAGTTTGTTTGTTTTTGAATTTCGCGCAAAGCTACACTAGGGATATCTGCGCTAGCCGTCACTAATTTAGCAGTGTAAGACTAGAGGGAAGGCAGCTAGTCATCACTACCCACCTCCAACTCT
>NW_013751737.1:0-1193 GCF_000517525.1 Limulus polyphemus
AAATGTGACATTTAGCTATTATACATGATGTTCATTTTTTGGAGGATGGTTAATGAAAGTGTTCCAAAACACAGCATTAATTTCTTGACGACCTAATACATCTCATTCATTTTAGTTCTTTGTATACCTAGTCAACTTTTTCTTCAATTAAAGAACAGAAAACCAAATCTAAGCTTTAGATCTTTAGTTGTATTTAAAGGAACGAACAATTGTGTATTAACCATTTTTTTGTTTGTGTAAGTCTGTGATGTGGAGTAAATAAAAGGCAGCTTTTTTTTTTGTGTACTAAACATAATGTTAAAAACCTCATATCTTTTCTGTTGATTGATAAAAAATGTTTGTGTTTTACCCATGATACCAAGTATGAATCATTTTAATGACATATATTTTACTTAGTATTATACATTTTAAGAATCTGATTTAGGTTTTGTTTTGCTTTCGCATCTTATTTTTCAAGTTAAGTTAAAATTTTATTATTGAAATTTGTATCTATTCAAAATTATCCAACATTAATACTGATGCCATATTTTGTTTTGTATATTTTCAGATAATTTAAAATGGAGTTTGAAGTTTACAAAGTACTCAGTTAGCAACAAAATAGATGGAGAATTTACTTGTTTATATTGTACAAAGACTTTTTTAAGGAAAGACTGTTTAACACAACATATGCGTGTTCATTCTATGAACTTGTTGTCATGTAGTTACTGTGATGCCACATTTCGCTGGCGTCATCAGAGACTTAAGCATATACGCACCTACCACACTGGTCAAGAGAAAATTAATGTGTGATATATGATTATTTTTCACTAATATGTTGTGGAAAAACTGCTGCACAAGAATAAAAATACATACTTATATGCTATTGTTAATGAAAGCAAACATGCTTGTCATTTTTTTAAAATCATATTTGATGTTATGTAGAATTCCAATAGTCCTTAGTGACGTTTTGTTTGTGAAATACTTGCATTTACAAATGGGTAACTGTATTCATGTAATACCAATTTAAACTTTTCCTGTTGTTATTATTTTAGGTTAAACTTGCATAACTGTGTTTAAATAAATGAATAAAAAATAAAGGCTTTTCAGCAGGTGATAGGTTATTACATAAGGCTTGAATGGTCCTCATAAGTGGAAAATAGATCAGAAACCAAATAACTCATTCACTGTGTCTAGTTACTAAGATTCATGTTTTG
>NW_013751738.1:0-1190 GCF_000517525.1 Limulus polyphemus
ATAGAATAATTCAAATAAAAATGAGCTCATTATATTTTATTTGTTAAAAATAATTTAAATCAACAATTTTATCAGTTTGTAGACACTCATTACTTTTTTCCTTGATTGTTTACAAAAAAAAAGAGTTTGTGGGAAGCTCTCGGGCTGGATAAAACCACCTTGAGGGTCGTACGTTTCACATGCCTGAGCTAGACAATCAACATCATTTTGTATCCTGCAGCTGAATCTTTCCAACATAGAAGTTGTTTTACAAAATACACTTTAGTTTGTAAATAACAATGGTCAATTTGTATGTTAAATGTATTGTAAGAAAACATTTAGAGGCCTGCATTTCAATTTTACAAGTTTTGTTCCAAATATTCTTGAATAAACGTTAGTCAAAATATTGTACATACAAAATATCTACATATTCATAAGCTAAGGCCTAAGATAAAAACTGTTGGGACAAGTACTGAGTTATGTCTAAGGCTATGTCAAGTCCCACTAAAACCCTGTCCCAAATAAAGCTGAAGCCTCACCAAAACTTATGCCAAATAAGACCAGGCAAAGCCCCCATAAAAACCTTGCCTAAATATGTCAAAGTGCAAAGAACATAAGCAGAGTCTTCGAGTAAATTTTCATCTTATGAAGAAACACATAATCATTGCAAGTGGAACACTTTAGTTCTGGAATTACTTCTCAGTAAATTGAGTGGGAAAAAATATTGTAGAAAGTCACATCTTTAACTACTCTTAAATTATTTTTGAACCTCTGAAAATATCAAGTTATTCCTGTTCCTTAACTTTCTTTCAAAGTATCAATAACAACTTTACTTTATTCTACCTTAGCAAAAAAAAAAGTTGAAGACAACTATTTAGTTAAATAAATTTTTTTAATCAAAAAATGCTATTCAAATATTACAACTGCTGGACTACATCCAGAGATAGGCATGTTGATATTTCAATGTAATGTTTTTTTTAAAGTTCATATTTACAACTGACAATGATAAATTTGCTATGATTATAAAGAGGCTTAGTAAAATGTTATGTCTTAAAACAAATTCCATCATACAAAATGGTCAGTTGGATGTAACTTGTATAAATCTTATTAAATAAAATATATTTTTGCAAGCCCTATTTACCATGCATGAATCTGGTATTTTGATTTTCAAACAGGGATGTCATTATTAAAAATCTATAAACAGGTAAAAA
>NW_013751739.1:0-1476 GCF_000517525.1 Limulus polyphemus
CCAGAAACGGGCAGATTTCAGAGAAGTTTGAGGGACTTTACTGGCACAAGAGAGTTCAATGCTGGCAACTTCAACATAGGGAAGATGCCACGACAGGAAAGGCTGCTACCCAGAAAGATTGTTGTAACTTTGTAGAGCAAGGACATATAAGGAGCCAGTGTAAGAAGAATACTACCAATAAGTTAGCCTCAGGGAAACCAGTAGTGGTTGGTGTTGAGTGTCGCCCACCAAACCCCATCGTGAAAGTCCTAACAGCTAAGTATAAAATGGCAAGCACACATAATGTGACAGGAAAGCTGGATGGCCAAAAGTGCAACTTGTGAGTATCAAGGTGCTAGATCACAAAGGAGTACCAGAAGCCATACAGAAGCTTTGTGTTGGCACAGGACATTATATAAGGTTGTGGGGACCTGTATGGATAACTATTGAGCTCATAGGCATGAAGGACAGATGCAAATTATACTTGGCTGACATTGAAGACCAATGCATACCAGGGTTGGACTACTTACTACCGAGGAAGTGTGTAGTTAACTTCGATAAAAAGACGACTGGAAACAACAAAGGAAAATTCAGGTAAGTCTTAAAAGAGAGGATGGACTAACCAGGTGCCACCAAGCTGAAGAGAAAGTGACTTCAGGATTTGATGATGGTGAAGTGGAATCAAATATTGATATTAAAGCAGAACAAGAGAAAGACCAAGATTTGAAGCCAATAACTGATTTTCTACAAGCAAGTGTTTTGCGCCTTGCTTGGGAAAAGGTATCTAGCTTAAGCCCTGTGACAAAGAACTATTGGGTACAATGGGACGAGTTGAAGCTTGAAGATGGTATTATTTTCCCCAGATGGGAAACTGCAGAAGGGAAAGTGACGACCTGGGAAATGGTTATACCGAGAAAGTTACGGAAAGTTGTGCTGCGTCAATCCCATGATAGTTTAACAGGAGGACATCTTGGAGTTAAGAAGACATTGAGTCACCTACGGCAGAGATTTTACTGGATAGGTATGAGGCAAGATGTGGAAGAATGGTGCAGGACCTACAGTACATGTGCTAAAAGGGGACTCAAGCATAAGGAATGTGCTCCAATGAAGTTGTATCAAGTTGGCACACCAATGGAAAGAGTAGCCATTGACATTGCTGGTCTTTTGCCCCAAACCTGTGCTGGAAATAGGTACATTTGTGTGATGATTGATTATTTCAATAAGTGGCCTGAAGCATATGTAATACCAAATCAGAAAGCTACAACAGTAGCTTCGGCTATTAGGATTTCTTCTTCAGGTCTGGTATGCCATACGAACTGCATTTGGATCAAGGCCCTAACTTTGAATCAGCTTTGTTCCGTGAATGCTGCTAGTTGTTTGGCATACGAAAGACCAGGACAATACCACTTGACTCACAGTCTGATGGGATGGTAGAAAATTACAATTGGACACTGGGACAGGAATCGGCAAAGTTTTGTAATAGCCACCAAGATGACT
>NW_013751740.1:0-1190 GCF_000517525.1 Limulus polyphemus
GTCACACGCGAAGTTACATAGACAGAGGTCACACGGGAAGTTAAAAAGACAGAGGTCACACGGGAAGTTACACAGACGAGGTCACACGCGAAGTTACATAGACAGAGGTCACACGGGAAGTTACATAGACAGAGGTCACACGGGAAGTTACATAGGCAGAGGTCACACGGGAAGTTACATAGACAGAGGTCACACGCGAAGTTACACAGACGAGGTCACGCCCTAAGTCCTGGTGACAGAAACGAAGAGGGCTGTCGGTGGAAATATCAGAAACGCCTTTAAACAAACATCTTGTTTTATTATATAATTTTGTAGATTTCCACATTATAATTATTCTTTTGTTTGTCTGACCACTGCCGTACAGGTGCTGTGACGCGAACTGACCGATGTGGTGACTGAAATTATGAACACTCCGTGGAAAAATCCTTATTTCACCAAGGAAGACGAAGGTCTCTATGTAAGACAAAAGGCCCTTGGGGTACTACCAAACAATGACGAAGACGAAGAAAATAGATTTCGTCTATTAAAGGAGATGATGCTGAAAATCATCCATTTATCCGAATCGGAAAAAAACGATTCGATGGACGAAGACGAAACCAACAATTCTGAGGGCAGAAAAAAAATAAGGGTTAGGAAACGAAGATACGTCAAACATAAATCGAAAGGCGACCGAGAAATCCATTCAACAGAGAAAAATGTAGTGAACATCGGCAAAGAACACGTGGAGACTTCAAAGAACACGCGGTTAAAATCATGCTCCAAATCTCCAAAACCATGTGGGAGGAAAATGTCAAGTTCAAAACAGAGAGGTCCAACTGAAAATAATAACAATACTGCGAGAGATGAAAGAGCTAAAGTGAAATACAAGAGTCTACGGCCAAACAGGTGAGTGTAAAACACACACAATGTCGTGTGGAACACGCACAATGTCGTGTGGAACACACAAAGTCGTGTGGAACACGCACAATGTCGTGTGGAACACACACACAATGTCACACACGAAGTCGTGTTAAACACACACAATGTCGTGTGGAACACGCACAATGTCGTGTGAAACACACACAAAGTCGTGTGAAACACACACAATGTCGTGTGGGACACACACAATGTCGTGTGGGACACACACAATGTGTGAAACACACACAAGAGAAAATAAGATTTGATTTTATAGCCAGTTGTCAAAATCACCT
>NW_013751741.1:0-1633 GCF_000517525.1 Limulus polyphemus
AGCCTATTTTAAGTTTTCTCATTCTATAAAACCTTCAATATTAAATATAGCCTTTGAGCCTCTATGCTTATGTTATGATTACACCCTTCTCCACAGTGTGTGTAATTTTCATTTGAGCAATTTCAGACTTGTCTCCTGTAGTGTTCGTGTAGTTAAACCTATCGAGTTTTTAAATGTGGTTTAGCAACTGTCGGTAATTTATATGGTGCTCATAAGAATGATTTACCAGCATATACACTCATCTGCATTGATTTTCTTACTGTTGTGTCACATTAATTAACATGAGTATGGGTGGTCTAAATAATGGCACTAAAGTGAAACCAGGTCCAGATGTGCCTAACTAGTATTGAGTTGCAACGATAATTGTATAATTTAAGTATAATTTGTGGTTAGGAACTTAGGAAAGTAGAATGCTTCCTTTCATCTGACAATTTGCATGTTGCAAATAAATAGTGTAGTCAGTAGTTATTAATTTATTCTTTTAGCCCATTATGTCGAAAAAAGACAGTGGGGCACAGGGACGCAAAAGAGGTGCACAATTTTCAGCTTCGATGGTGGAGTCAAGCAAATTGATGAGAGCTGTCCTTTCTGGAAGTAATGACACTAGTAAGCCAGCATCTGTTCATTTTGATGGCAGCAAAGATGTCAAAGTGCAAGATTGTGAACATGCTATTTCATTTGAAAAAGAAAACACTGAACAAACTGTTCTCTGTCATGTTGAAAGCTAAAATAATAATAAACAAGAGTATTCCACTTTGTCAGAAACAAATCTACAGAATAGTGTTGCTAAGCTAAAAGAGGATGACCTAATAAATATTTTAACACACAGGGATATTGGATTTATGAAGTTCGATACAACAGGCTCAGCAGTTGTAACACATGCACATTGCACAGAGATTGTTAAAGTTGGAGCACATGAATTTCAACATAAAGAAGGTCCATTTTGAAAATTGAAAAGTTAAATGCCCATGAAAATAGTGACAGTCATCGTGAGTCATTTTCTACTTGGAAAGAAACTGAACATCGAATTCGTCTTCAAAATAGTATTGATGAAGAGCTGCAAAGGCAAATTCAGCAAAAAAATAAATAAATGGAGAGATGTACTGCGACGGTTGCTGGATTGTACACAATATTTAGCTTCTCAGAATCTTTCATCTCGTGGTCATACTGAGGACATAACCTCAAACAGAAACACGCTCTAAATGCTCTCTCATTACTGGATCATACTTTGCTAATAACTGCAAAAGTGACAGGAAATTTCCAGGGTTAAAAACAAGCAAATGTCAAAATCTTATCTTTCTACTGAAATCCAAAATGAGTTTATACATCTCATAGCTTCACATGTGCGAAATTATTGTTTGTCAGCAATTCGTAGAAACAAATACTATGGTATTCTGTTTGATTCATTTCGTGATTTAGCCCATCGTGAGCAATTGGCCCAAGTGATTCGGTTTGTTGACATTGACTTTAAGACAAGAAAAGTAGAAATCAGACTCATTTATTGATTTTATACAGATAAAGGAAAAAGACGCTTCCAATATTGAGAAAACACTAAGAACAAAATTAGAAGCGGGTGGAATTTTATTGAGTGATTGTTATTCACAATGTTCTGATAATGCTGTTGTCATGTCAG
>NW_013751742.1:0-1350 GCF_000517525.1 Limulus polyphemus
GGTAGAGAGCAGACGTGTTTTTTTGAGCTCTTCACTTTTCGCAAGTGCAACTTTTTTTCAAAGTTTTTTTTTGTGATTTTTTGATTTTTGAGAATGTCAATGTGTGTAGAGATGGCCAGTGCTTGTACTGAGAAGAAGGATAAGAATGTGGAGATCATGCATCGAACTGTTTTTGTAGAAGTTTCAGCTGTAAATCACGGCGATATATTGCATGCAGTTTCGAAACAATATGGCGAGGCTTCAATTTCGTCTGTTGTACCTCGCCCAGGAGGTTATGAAGTTACTTTTATATCGAGAGTGACGTGGATATTGCTGTCGACCATGGACTTACTATTAATGGTAAGAATTTGTGTGTTTCGGGGGTAGCTAACAAAGTAGTAACTGTTTCTTTTATGGGGGTGCCAGAATATATTTCTGACGATGTTTTACTGGCTAAATTGAAAGATTTCGACTGTAAAGTGAAAGGCCCCATGGTGTGGAAGAGAGAATCAGGGATATATTTAGGCATAAGGCATGTACGAGTGGCATTTGCTGTTACCTGTCCTTCCCTGCCTTATGTGATTAAGGTAGTTGATCCCCTCGGGAAAGGTGTTTTTATTAAAACGAAGCATGATCACCAGCGTCGTGTGTGTAATCTTTGTTTAAGCGAGGAACATTTGTATTCCAACTGTCCTCAGTTGGTGTGTTTTCGGTGCCGACAGCAGGGGCATGTGGCAAGGTTTTGCCCGGAGGTTGTCAGGCGGTCGCAGGCGGGTACAGAGGACCCTGGGGTCACAAGTATCCGTCCTGCTTCTACAATACCTGACCACGTGGAGCCAGAAGCCGTTGTACATGAAAAGGACTCGTCTGTCGCTGATCCATCTACAGACCAGGGGGTTGTCCTTTCGTCGCCTCCAGTTCGACGTCGAGATCAAAATTCCCGTGGTTGCCGAGAACGATCCCATAGTCAACCGCCGACGTACGAAGCCGATTTTCCGCAGTTGGCGTACTCTGATGTTCTTCGCGGAAAAGCTTCATCGATACATGATGAATTAACTTCTCGTGTGGCGGTCCCTCCATCTCGACAGTGGAAGTATGCCAAAGTTGTCACGCAGGATCCTTCTGCACGTAGAAAACGTATTTCTGATGCTGCTAATGGACGTTCAATCAAGGCTCGTGCTTGTGATTCACAGAAGACAGACAAATAATAATATCATGTCTGTTTCTAATTGTAAAATAGGTAGCATAAACTGTAATGGTTTACGTAATTATGGTAAATTACAGAAATATGTAGATTTTTTTATGAACGATTTTGATATTATATGTTTACAAGAAACGTTTTTTCTTCATAATCATGTCCAAAATCTCATT
>NW_013751743.1:0-1192 GCF_000517525.1 Limulus polyphemus
GGTGTTTTCATGACTTGATGATACTGAAATTTTTAAGGTGTTTTCATGATTTGATGGCAGTGAAGTTCTGAAGGTGTTTTCATGACTTGATGGCCGTGAAGTTCTGAAGGTGTTTTCATGACTTGATGGCCGTGAAGTTCTGAAGGTGTTTTCATGACTTGATGATAGTGACGTTTTTAAAAAGTTTCATGACTTGATGATAGTGACGTTTTTAAAAAGTTTCATGACTTAATGATAGTGAAGTTTTTAAAACGTTTCATGACTTGATGATAGTGAAGTTCTTAAAAAAGTTTCATGACTTAAGGATAGTGACGTTTTTAAAAAGTCAGTATTATATGTATAGTTATATAACATCAGTCAGTATTATATGTATAGTTACATAACAACAGACAGTATTATATGTATAGTTATATAACAACAGACAGTATTATATGTATAGTTATATAACACCAGTCAGTATTATATGTATAGTTATATAACATCAGTCAGTATTATATGTATAGTTATATAACACCAGTCAGTATTATATGTATAGTTATATAACATCAGTCAGTATTATATGTATAGTTATATAACATCAGTCAGTATTATATGTATGGTTATATAACACCAGTCAGTATTATACGTATAGTTATATAACAACAGGCAGTATTATATGTATAGTTATATAACAAGAGACAGTATTATATGCATAGTTGTGTAGCATCAGACAGTATTATATGTACAGTTGTATAGCATCTGTCAGTATTATATGTATAGTTATATAACAACAGACAGTATCATATGTATTGTTGTATTGCATCAGACAGTATTATTTGTATAACTGTATAGAATCAGACAGTATTATATGTATAGTTATATCACATCAGACAGCATTATATGTATAGTTGTATTGCATCTGTCAGTATTATATGTATAACTATATAACATCAGTCAGTATTATATGTATAGTTGTATAGCATCAGTCAGTATTATATTATATTTGTATAGCATCTGTCAGTATTATATGTATAGTTGTATAGCATCAGTCAGTATTATATGTATAGTTGTATAGCATCAGTCAGGCCTACTAGTGCACCCACATGGTTTAATTATGTAAAAGGTGTGTAATTAACAATATAAGGCCTACTAGTTCACCCACTGTGGTTTCATTATGTAAAAGGTGTGTAATTAATTATATAAAACCTACTAG
>NW_013751744.1:0-2574 GCF_000517525.1 Limulus polyphemus
GCTTGCCCTTTCTGCCGTGGGGGCATTATAATATGACGGTCAATCCCACTATTCATTTTCAAAATAGTAGCCCAAGAGTCGCCGGTGAGTGGTGATCACTAGCTGCCCTCCCTCTAGTCCTTCACTACTAAACAAGGGATGGCTAGCGCAGATAGCCCTCGTTTAGTTTTGCGCGTATTTCAAACATTAAATAATGCAGATAAAATTCTCACAGATAGTCAATTTTATATGTTTCTAATTAAGCACGAAGCTACACAATGGGCTATCTGTGCTATGCCCACCACGGTTATCGAAACCCATTCTAGCGTTGTAAGTCTGCAGATATACCGGTGTGCCACTGGAATGCTAGTCAGTTTTAATCTAACATATTAAACGTTAGGCCTATCACTTATAGGGTAGCTAACTTCACGCTGAATTTTTCCTTGTCCGTGACTTTGCTCTCTTCTGGTTTCGTCTGTCTGCTGTTTCCGCTTGTCTGACGCTATTTATATGTTTTTTACTTAATTGTCTGTCAGCTTGCTAGAGCCCCCCAGTGGCACAGCGGTATGTCTGTGGATTTACAACGCTAGAATCCGAGTTTCGATACTCGTGGTGGGCAGAGCACAGATAGCCCGTTGTGTAGCTTTGTGCTTAACTACAAAATAATAAACTAATAACCGTCTTCTAGAAATCTCTTTATTCTCGACGTCAATGTATTGCACGCGACGTTCGATAGTCTCAACTTCAATGACTTATGAACACAACTTCCTACAATCGCCTGCTTTTAACTAACTAAACAACAAGAAAATATTCATTCACAAAAATAAATTAGTCACTAATATCTAAACTAAACAGTCATTTATATCATGACAGAGTCAATCTTTTTATCGTACAAAACTGGCGGTAAAAGTGTGAGACCCTGTATGTCTGCATCTCTCGCCTCTACTAAAGACCACCCCCATTGGGCAAAATCGATTTTATCACACTCGAACACTTTTCTTCAATCTAAATCACATTCAGTTTCCTAAACTTTAGGAGATATTTAGGGTGTTTTATACTGTGGAACGTTTCGGAAAAGTCATATAATGTATTTTGTCTGTATTTAAGCTTCTTTATATTATAAGAAAATTATCAACCATCCTGGTATGCATACAATCCTATATACATATCTGTGACTGAATTCATTGTTTTAACCCTATTATCCAGTTGAACATTTTATTTAAAAAATAATGGTTTTGAGTGAGAAAATGCAATGATCAAATGAATACTTCAGAATTTGTATTGATAATTTTAGCAGTTTAACACAGCTAACCTTTTCATTATGTGCACCCAGTGGCGTGTCTACGGACTTACAACGCTAGAAACCGGGTTTCAATACCCGTGGGGTAATATTAACAGTCGCAACTAGCGTTAATTAAAACTAAGTAATTATCACCATATAACAGTACTTTCTAATGCTGTAAATATATATACATAATATTTTGATTTTAATTAACAGTCAATAAGACTACGAAACTAAAACATTTAGACAATGAGTAATGGAATGGGTGAATATTCGCATAGAGAAACCATTTTTCATCACCTGTGACAATTCTGTCCAAAAATGGTTCGCGCGCATTACGCGCCAGAAGAGACGAAGCAATTTCACACGTTGAAAACGCTGATCAACAGAGTTCCTGAGACATCTAAACACCTTCTTTATGGAGTTTTCCGCTATTCCCTGGGTTAGACTCAACAAGCGTCTTCAGAGCATAAATATCAATTCCAACACGTCGCCCCTGCCATCACAGTTTTTAAGGCTAAAGTTACCTGAATGAAATTTGTTGAACCATCGTTGACACTTACGAACGTTCAAAACACTTCCATAAACTTTTTTGTGGTTACAGAGGCGTTATTTCCCCTTCTTGTATTCAAACAGCATTTCGTCTCGTCGTGTGCCATCACTATATAGGATTACGTTAGGTATACATGATTCACAACTCAACAACCTTACTTCAGTATAATTCATTATCGGCTTCCTTAATTAAAACACAACAATACTATTTACAGAAAGTGATTTGCTGGTTGGTGTAGCTTTGAAGATTATGCTATGTAGTTGTAACAGTATACCTCAAGTTAAACACGTACAAAAACAACTTTAGAAAATTATTTTAATTAAAAATACTTAAATTGGACTAACAATTTTGGAAAGATAATGAAAATACCGAACAATTTAGAAAATGCGAAACTTAAAACAATGCAGTTTAATTTATAATTAGTAATATTTTCAATTGTAAAAAAAATTATGTTCAGACAAAAGGTAATAGGGTGGATATTTACAGCATTAGAAAATACTGGAAAAAACCACTTCCGACCCCAAAACCTGGACTCCATCCGCAGAAAGTGATGCTTTGCATTTGGTGGGACATCAAAGGAGTAATTCATTTCGAACTCCTCAATCCACAGCAAACTATCAATGCAGAGATTTATAGTCAGCAACTGGAACGTTTAAATTAAGCCTTTCATCAGAAAAGCCATTCATTCGTCAATCGGAAAGGTGTTCTTCTCCACGACAATGCACGTTCACGTGTGACACGTTTGATATAACATAAGACT
>NW_013751745.1:0-4470 GCF_000517525.1 Limulus polyphemus
ACTGAATAAATCAAGGTTCGACTGCTTTTCAAAATAGAGTATCATGGACACCCATTGAACATTCTCCAGTGTGATGTTCCTTCAGACGTACCAATATATTTTCCCTTTTTTTTCTACTTCCCATTTTCCAGTTGCTGGGGTGGGAAACTATAGAGGCTTTCTCCTGAGTGAGGTTGTATTTTACTTTGCCACACCTACTTCTAATTATCCACTCAGTGAGAAGAGGACCTTGTTAGCTTTACTCCCTCTATTTCCCATGGATTCTTTTTTCCAGGTCCGACTTCATGGGATCCTCCTTGCAATGCTAGGTTTGGGATGACAGTGTCCTGTTCCTACAGTTGGGTGCACTGGATGCCTCTCTTTCCCTTAATTTCTGTTGAACAAGGTTCTTTCCCTGCTCCTACAATTGAGTTTGGGGGACTTCATCTGCCTCGCAATACCGGCAAAAGGATGTATGGGCTCAGTTTCTATGGTTGGGCAAATGTTCCATGTCCTTCTTGTAATCCCAGATGCAGGATGTCTCTTATCTGCATTTACAGTTGGGTGAGTAATGATGTTGCCCGTAATACCATGTACAGCTATTATCTAGCTCTTATAGTTGAGTCTAGACAAAAGCATGATCCTGTAATGCCAGATTCAGTTTATCATAATTCTGCTCCTACAGTTGTTTTGTAAGTTTATAATATTGATTGCTTGTCGTATGACACTCTGCTTACCTACAGTTGGGGTTGAGGGGTATGTATAACACAGTTTACATGTTCAAGCCACAGTGTTGTTGTGACAATTTTTTCATCCTCAAACTTCTAATGCCAAGGATGAATTATGGAACCTTGTTTTTCCAGTTGAGGTTGGATATGTACCTAGCTATTTCTGTTTATATGTTACTATAGTTCGCACCTCTCATAACATTTTAAGCTCGTGCTAGGATTTTCCTTTTCTGCCCATTTTGGATTAATTTCCTACTTTCTAGGGGAAGTGCATACCTCTTTCAAAAAGTAGTCTCACAAGTGTGCTTCATTTTCATCTCTGAGCACACCCATTCATTCTGGGTGGTGGCTTTCCATTGGTTTTGATATCTGTGTAACTACACTGGCTCGTCCACCTTTGTAATGTGGGAATCTAGCTAGGTGCAAAATAATGCAAAACTGTGTCACAAGTTAATATTTTCCTTACACTGATAATGTATTTCTGGACTTTTATTTAAAATTGTGTTCTATTTTAAATAAATCATTATTGCACATACCACAGTTATTTTTGTAACTGTCTGAATCTTGAATACCCAAAGTGTGAATTTTTTTTTATCAATTTTTGTTTGTAGTGACATTGAATTTATGAAACAGGAAATTTGGTTAGATATGTAGATACTGACCCACATTCTGTATTTAGTATAGTAAGATCTATTTGCAGTATGTGAAAGAGAAGATGTGGCAGTCGGGTCTGATGTTGTAGAATATGATTCTGTAAGCAAATAATATTGAAGGCTTTTAAAGTTAGACTAGTAATATATATATATTATAATGAGTAATATATGTTAAATTATGTACCTCTTAGAGAAGTGGTAACTAAATTAGAGTGGTGGAAAGACCTAGAGAACAAATGTTGAGGATTTTTTTAGTATTTACTGATCAAGTTAACTTAGAAGTTACATAATATTTTAATTTGATTCATTAACTATGTTTTCATACCAAGTTTTGAATGTAACTATCTAAAAGCTATGAAAAACACCTACTCATAGTGACAGTATATTCCCAGTTGGTACTTACCTTCATAACACAAAGCTATCTCAATCTTCATTTGCTAAAACGATATTTTTGATCAGCGCCCCATCAATTTTGTGCCATTTATGAAAATATGTAGTGCACAACCTATACTGTTTTTCTGCTCAATCTTCATATTTAAGAATTATCAGGCTCTAAAAAGAGGAAGAGTGGGATGTATGTGAAAAGTAAGTACCTATACTCTTCTCACAACAAGAAAACAACTTTCACCAGGACTGTATGCAAGGGTTTGATTACAGATTAATTCTAGGATTAGTAATTACTAGCACAAACAGCCACCTGTAGGGCAACATTTCTTCTAGTTATTTATAGCCAACAGAAAGCCACTATTTTGATCAATAAAACAATGTATTCTTTACATTGCTTTTAGTACAGAGTATTGTATATTTCACATTCAGTTTGAACATTTAGGTTTAACCCTTTCATGATGGGTTCGGTATAATATATACAAATATTTATACTATAACTTTTAATGCAGTATGTGTACCTTCACAAAATTTGGTAGACTATTAGTAAAAATTACAAGTCTTTTATACAAGAAAATTATTTTTCAATGAAGTATTTTTACTATGGATTATGTTGTGCAAATATTCTGTTTCCTTACCAGTCCAAACACGAAGTGATTTTCATGTTATAACTATATTGTTTGGAGTTTTAACTAGGCTATCTGCTCCAAACAACCGGTATAAACAGTAAAATCAATTGTAGTAAAATGTAAAAATAGAGCAAGTTAAAACCAAAGTATGTCTAAAATTTGGATAAAAGATTTGTATACAATTAAAAAGGCCAATTGTTCTTGAAAAATTAAAAATTTAATCAAGTTGGACAGTGACACCATCGCCAATGACAATGTCCACCGTCAAAATAGCAACAGAAGGTTTGATCTGAAAAAGATTGTTATGACGTTACTCACCCCAAGTCAACTTCAAACTGGCACATAGATGTGCTTTGAAGACAGGGCCATTGTCCATGTATGGGACAGGCACGGCCATTGCGGCACCAGAACAGACGGACTCGTTCCCGTGAATACCAACATGGCCAGATATTCAGAAAAACTGGATTGAAACAGAAGATAGAGAGAAATGGGCCAGTCATTGTTGAATATCAACAAGAACAGGGTGAGAACTAACGTTAAGTGATTCCAGGACCAGTAGAAAGCTAAGAGAATCAGTGTAAATAGTACAATCACTGTGATGCATAGCTTCTACATGATCCAGGACAAGAGAAATAGCATACAACTCTGCAGTGAACACCCCCTCTACAGTTCCTGTGAGTCTCTCCTTACAGGAAAGCTCAAAAATTAGCCTGGGATACCTTCCGACAGTATCCCTGTCTTTCTTACCGCATTATTTATCAAAAGGCCCATGCCTATGCTTGATAGGTTTGACGTTAAAGCCAAAAGGAGTCTTGGATTAAGTTCACTACTAGCATTTCTTCTACTACTAGTTCCAAAACTGTATGGGACAAGATTTGGAAAGTCACTGGGAGGTTTGTTTCCCACCCCCTTTTCATCTTGCTCTCCAACGACCGGAAGTTGCTGATATCCAGAGCATTGCTCATGCTCTTGGCCACAGCTTTTCTCGTGCATCTAGCACTTCTGTTTCTTCTCCTGTCTTCTTGGCCATCAAGTATCGGGCAGAGCAATCACTTCTTTCCTTTCGGACTGATTGACTTTATGACTATAATTGCCCTTTTACACCAGTGGAACTCAAACTTGTTCTTCATTGGTCTGGTAGTACATTGATCAGACCTGCACCATCTCTCGCTCCTGCTTTCCTTGCTATTCTTCTGGTTATTTTTAACTGGATCTATCAGGAGCACATTTTTCCTTATGCCTGACACCAGGCTATTGTCCTCCCTTTTTCTAAACCTTGGAAGGATCCCAAGATTTCTTCTAATTATCTTCTCATCACTTTGACTAGTTGTCTTTGTAAGGCTTTAGAGAGGGTGGTTAATGCTCGTCTTTTTTGGTTCCTCAAATTTAACACACTCCTTTCGACCACCAAATGTTGGTTCCATTGACAGCACTCCACCGTGAATCATCTGATTCGACTTTAAACGTTGATCAGGGAAGCCTTCCTCAAGAAAGAACATCTTGTTTCTGTGTTCTTTGATCTTGAGAAGGCTTGTGACACTACATGGAGGTATGGCATTTTGCAGGATCTCCACTCCTATGGGTTGCATTGCTATTTACCCATTTTTATTCAGAACTTTCTAATGGAGTGTGACCTTTCCTTGAGTCATCCGAGGAAGGCATATTGAAAGTACCATCTACTTTTTGCTGACCATCTTTTGAGCCATTCTTCTCTTCCTATTTACATGCAGCATGGGATGATAAGAATTGATCAAGGCCTTAATATCATCGAGATTAGAATAAAAACATCAACAGTTCCACTGTATCAAAGTGGCAATTTTTACGTAGGTGGAAGAGAACCCTTTGGTTTACGAATACACACAATTTTTTCTTTATTAGATGAATGTTGATCGACCTCCATGGATCCTGCCCTTGTTTGAGTGGGCATATCTCTTTCATCAGACTGGGAATCCAATGACTGAGGATGTGATCAAATGATATTCCTGCATCTAGGGGTCAAAAAAGGACCCGAGCGGACATCAGGGGCCAATTATCATACATTATATATGTATATACATGAATACTGTTTAAGAATACATTTTCAAACTTTATTTTTTT
>NW_013751746.1:0-1189 GCF_000517525.1 Limulus polyphemus
AAAATATTCATATTTTCACAGAAACGTCAAGGCTATAGCCCATGATTTTGCCGAAATTTTAAAAAAAATTGTTTTCCTCATATTTGAATACAAAGAGGCCCTTTATGTGAGACTTTTAAAATGGATATCCTTTCACGAAAATTCCCAATAGTTATTTTACAATATGTTATTAAAAATTCGGCTATCTTCGATTTTACTGTTTTTTGTTTCCTCAGTTATATTGTAAACAAAGAATAGCTTTAAAAATAAGATTATTCAAACGAAGTACAAACTTCTTAAAGGCCATGGCGTCTTCTTATAAAATAAGCTTCACGTTTTGGATTGTTTTTACTCTGGGTTAGCTAAATTTTATTTTTTACCTTTTCACGTCTCATGATATTTTTCGTTAATGCTATAATGTCTCAGTTTTTAGTTTTCCGACAAAATAAGCATTATCCGATATTTTTCTATTAATTTTTCGTCAGAAAAACTTTTTTTTCCCATTTTCCAAAAAATTTCATATTTTCACCTAAAAGTCAAGGCTATAGCCCATGATTTTGCCCAAATTAAAAAAAAATGTTTTTCATGAATATTTTTCGTGTATTGTATTTTATCTCAATTTTTAGTTTTCCGACGAAATAAGCAGTATCCGATATTTCTCTATTGATTTATCGTCAGAAAAGCTCTTTTTTCCATGTGGCATAATATTTTTCGTGAATTGTATAATGTCTCAATTTTTAGTTTTCTAACGAAATAAGCACTATCACGAAAATTCCCGATAGTTATTTTACAATCTGTTATTAAAATTTCGGCTAGCTTCGATTTTACAAATTTCTTGATGTTGTTACGTCTCCGTTTGTTAATTAACTTTCCGTAACTTTGTTCCGACGAAACCTTAGCAACACAAGTCCTTACTTAATAAAACTGGTTTATTCTTTCCGAATACAACTTTACGATACACTTATTTTCAACAGTCACGCTAAAACAAACGCTATATCAACGAACGTCAACAATACTTCTGACTGCAGTTCAATTACTCATTATCTACACACACACATTACATTATTGTCACGTTGTCACCCTTTTTTATATACCAGACTACCCTATATCTAGTAAATGCTTGAGCATTCGCCAAGGTACAGGATAGTTCTAGAAACGTGGCGTCACACTAGTCATGTGACTCGCTGACGCAACACTGCCCTCTCCTTAG
>NW_013751747.1:0-1325 GCF_000517525.1 Limulus polyphemus
ACGTGTTCTTTATTCACGAATAGGTTTTACACGTGTTCTTTATTCACGAATAGGTTTTTTACGTGTTCTTTATTCACGAATAGGTTTTTTCATGTTCTTTATTTACGAATAGGTTTTTACGTGTTCTTTATTCACGAATATGTTTTTACGTGTTCTTTATTCACGAATGGGTTTTTACGTGTTCTTTATTCACGAATAGGTTTTATACGTGTTCTTTATTCACAAATAGGTTTTACACATGTTCTTTATTCACGAATAGGTTTTTGCATGTTCTTTATTCACGAATCGGTTTTTACGTGTTCTTTGTTCACCAATAGGTTTTATACGTGTTCTTTATAACACTTCAAAACTTTTCACTTTGAGAACGACTTGTTATGTTTGCTATTTGCACGTTTATTACAGTTGGAAATGATCTTATGAGTTTACAAGTAAGCTCCTGCAAATTACATTAAATTATAAAGCCTCATATTATTACAGTAATATAGTATATATACATGTACATCGTACCAGACACCTAAAGCTATATTTTGTCGCATATCTATGAAATGATAAATAGACACACATATACCAACATACAAGGACTACAAACTCTAAAGTCAGTATTAAACCTATCTAACCAATCAGAATCTCAAACAGTAACTGATATTACCAGCTTGGTTTTAATTCTGAACAACTTGGAATTCAATAACGAACATTACATTCAGGTTAACAGTACTGCAATGGGTACAAAAATGGCTTCCAATTATGCCAACATTTTATGGGTCATATTGAAAACCAGCTTTTACAATTTAGCCCATAAAACCTCATACCTGGAAACGTTACATAGACGACATATTTTTCATTTAAACAGCCAGTCTTAAATTACTTAGAATTTTTCACATGCAAACTCCTTACACAAAACAATAAAGTTTACCTGTGATTACTCACCTATCCAGATTAACTTTCTTGACGTCACTGTTTTTCCAGAAGACGGAATTTTACATACTGATTTGTACAGAAACCCTACAGACAGACCACAATACCTTCACAATAAAAGCTGCCACCCCTCGCACTAAACCTACAGTCAAGCTCTTAGAATAAAGAAAATATGCTCAGATGAAACAGACTACAGAAAATACACCCAGGATCTAAAACAAACCATGTTACAAAGAGAATATAAAAATACTGAAATCGACAGACAAATTGAAAAAACCTAACAACACTCAGCGAAAAAACATCCTAAATCAGAGCAATACCAAACTTTCAAATATAATTCCTCTTGTTATTACCTATCAGTTTAAACTCAGAAGCGTTTCGCGATTTCTGAAAAAACATTTTCATCTCCT
>NW_013751748.1:0-3309 GCF_000517525.1 Limulus polyphemus
TTGTTGAAACGTTGTACATTTGCTGTTATATTAAAGTTTTTCTTCATACCCATTCAAGTTGTCTCCAGCCATTATTAGTCTCAAAGTGGGTTCCTCGTCATCGAACTCTCTTTTAACACTTACTGGAATTTGGCCTTTGTTGTTCCCAAACATCATTTTATCAAAATTAACTACACACTTCCTCAGTAGTAAGTAGCCCAACCCTAATATGCATTGGTCTTCAATGTCAGCCAAGTATACTTTGTGTCTGTCCATCATGCCCATGAGCTCAATAGTTACCCACACTGGTCCCCACAACCTTGTATAATGTCCTGTCACACCACAGAGCTTCTGTATGGCTTCTGGTATTCCTTTGTGATCTAACACCTTGATACTCACAAGGGTTTGCTGAGATGCAGAATCTGTGACAAAGTTGCACTTTTGGCCATCCAGCTTTTCTGTCATGTAGACACTATGTGTGCTTGACATTTTACACCTAGCTGTTGGGACTTGCACAATGGGGGTTGGTGGGCATCCCTCAACACCAACCACTACTGGTATCCCGGAGGCTGACTTATTGGTAGTATTCTTACACTGGCTCCTCATGTGTCCTTGCTCTCCACAATTCCAATAACCTTTCTGGGTAGCAGCCTTTCCTGCTGTGGCATCTTCCATGTGTTGAAGTTTCCAGCATGGAGCTCTCTTGTGCCCAGGTTTGTTACAGTACCAACAAAGTCCCTCAAACTTCTCTGAAAGCTGTCCTTTTCTGGCCTTGAATCCTGATGACTGTACCAACCTTGGTACTTCTGCGCTGGACTTATGTAGGATTCGAAATCAAGTGCTCTGGCCATTGCATCCTGCATAGTAGAGGGGTGTGCTTGCTTTAATTGTATCTTCAGTTATGGACTGTCCAAGGTATCTACAAAATGATCCCTCAGTAACAGCTTGAGGACATTGGGTAGGCCGTGTGTGCCATACTTTCCAAATCCTGTGCCAGCTCTTGCAGGCTTTCTCCTTTAGCATGGACTATTGTCCTAAACCTAGCCCTGTAGACTTGGGACTGATTTTGAGTTCCATACCTGAGTTCTAGAGCAGCTACTAGTGCTCTATAGTTGTGCCTGTCATCTGCTGACAACTGTCCAAGTATTTCTAGTGGTTGTCCCTTCAGGCTCGTTGCCAGATATACTGCTTTCTGCTCCTCTGTCCATCCATTCAAGAAAACTAGCACCAGTGGCAACTGGAACAAGAAAGGAAACAAGAAGGAAGTCTCCAATAGTTGCGGGAAAGTCAGCAGCAACTACAGGAAAGCCAACAACAGTGGCAATAAGAACAAAGAGAGAGAGTACAACATCAGCATGAAGTACAAATGGAAAAGATTAGTATAGTTCAAAGTGAATTAAATACATTAAAGGGCGATTTACTGTCTTTTACACAGGGATGATATATTAGCCATCGATCTAATCAGCCCCTTCCAAACCCTGCAGCTAAACCCTAAATCAGACATCTTCAGTCCTGTGAGAAGTCACATTCCAGACATGAGTGTCAACAGTAGGGGTGATCTAGTATGAAGGAAGCCACAGGAATTCGATGGGAAGGCACCATAGGAAGCATATAGAGCACAATTTGAGCTCCTGGCAGAAATCCACTGCTGTAGCCTCTCTTCTTGTTTATTTTCTCGTCCTTCTCGTTTATTTTCTTTTCCCTTCAACAACTGCTGTAATCTTTCTTCTTGTTTTTTTTCTCGTTCTTCTTGTTTCCTTTCTTTTCCTCCAACAACAGCTGTAATCTATCTTCTTGTTTCTTTTGCTGTTCTTGTATTGCTGTCATCAAATCTGCTAAGCTGTACTTTGATTTGCCATTTCTCGTTTCCATCTTTTTTTTTCTTTTCCATCCCACTTCTGACACCAAATTGTTACATATCTGCTTGTTTGTTTGTTTTTGGTAGAAATTCTATCCGAGGATCTTCAGCGATACATGTCCTTTCTTTATTAAAACAGTTTATTGTTCCTCGATACAAAGTTTTAGTAAACAGAAAGTTCTACAATCAGTACGTTTCTCGTCACTTTAAACTTAACAACTTTTATAATACAAGCTAGAAATCACAGCGATTCACAATCTCGATAACTTCGCTCTCGAAACTAACAAAATCATAAATTACACGGAACTCATAGTAACTACTGCTCTCTCTACATTCATATATCCCTCCACGCTGGCGTTCCCTTGCCAGGCTTATATATTAACGAAGAGGGCATCTCCAAAACACTCGGACTTCCCGGATCATTCGAGAAACTCATCACGCGCGCCAGCAGCGTCACGTGACTTCCGCCGTCGTAACAGTATCTTCCAGCGGGATTTTAGAATATTAGAGAATCAATAGAAATTTTGTGTTGTAAAATAAATAACTCTTTGTTAAACAGAGATGTAGGGTTAGCTGGTCAATAATACACAGTTTTAGAAAGAAATATTGACTTTTTATGTACAATATTCATACCACCCCATAGATTACAATGAGTTAAACCTTTTCCTTATAAAACAACCCACTTGTAATGCAAGTTTTTACTCCTGATGATGGTAGCGTTAAAGCTACCGTAACAAGTAGATTTTTGGCTCTCGGCCAAATAAAAGTTTTATTCTGCGTTTTAAACGTTGACCTTTTTTATTTTTAAAATGTGTTGCAGTTATTGAACCTTTACAAATTTACTACCTTTAAAGAAAAACACAGAAACGGGAATTTCTAATTTTCTTTACGTTTCGTGAGAAAATTTAGTATATTTGACTAAAAGTGATATATTCTCGATTATACATTTACGTGCGATAATGTTGATGGAAATAATGTTGAAAATGAAACAAATATTAAGCGCCTTAAAATTATATAAAATAACTTGTTATCTTCTCAATAGATGGCAGGATATTCATTTCCATGCAGATTTTATGAATTTCATTTATTTCTTGTAGGTGATTTGTTATGTTGTGATTACATGTTGTATAATTCGATAAAGAGTAGTTTCCTTACGTCCGTACTATACATTTCTCAACTTTGAAGTAAAATAGAACATTGATTTTATCTGAATGTATTTTTAATTTGCTTATTGCAAATAATATAAAACACCACAGATAATTTCAATTATTTATTGAAGTTTATCCTAAAGAATGTTGCCATATAAACTTTGTATTGAGGTCTTCTAAACATGAGAGTATTTATTTCTGTTAAATAACAGAGTAAGTTGTCTCTCTTCGTCCAGCTTAACTGACATGTTTTGTTTGTAGATTTTACATTTCTATTTATCTATACACAGCATGGTCACAAGTAAATAGACACCACCTTTTCCG
>NW_013751749.1:0-1406 GCF_000517525.1 Limulus polyphemus
CTCTCTCAGCTTACATGACAGTTAGCTTGTACGGAAAGAAAAGTGAATTTTACTAGATGTTTAGTATGTGGCAAAGCTACACCTTTACATCCGGGTATTGCTGTGACTACGTTATTTCTAGTAAGGATTTCCGTTCAACGCGAATATATTAACACTTAACAGATAGTAGGCTATTCAAAGACGACACAATGACCACCACTCCAAAATTTTAGGATTCTATACTTTGAATTTCGATTCTATTTATGCAAAGTACAATCCAAATAAATAGAAACAAGTGATGATAGATCTGCATTCAAGACTATTAGTTGTAAACGAACAAGTTTTACGACTAACACGACCCGGATGTTTTGTTTTTTAAACAAGCTTCTGTTTATATCAAACCATATGAGTTCTGATGATACATTTCGTGGAAGTATTTTGGTTTTAAATAAATACAACCTTTATTTTAAAGAAGAGGAGTTTGCTAGTATGGGTTAAAATCATTATAATTGAAAACTAGGGTTATTTTGGTTTATCTTAACTTGTTTCATTATAATTGAGTAATATATTCTTGCGATAAAGAACCAAAAATCCGGTGACTTACTCCAAACTTAAGTTACATATCTTAAAAAAATTAACCTTAAATAATGTGTGTATAGAATGTGTGTATAGAATGTTTGTATAGAATGTGTGTATAGAATGTGTGTATATAATGTGTATATAATGTATGTATATAATGTGTGTATAGAATGTTTGTATAGAATGTATATATAGAATGTATGTATAGAATGTGTGTATATAATGTGTGTATAGAATGTATGTATATAATATATGTATAGAATGTGTGTATAGAATGTTTGTATAGAATGTTTGTATAGAATGTGTGTATAGAATGTGTGTATAGAATGTGTGTATATAATGTTTATATAGAATGTGTATATAATGTATGTATATAATGTATGTATATAATGTGTGTATAGAATGTTTGTACAGAGTGTGTATATAGAATGTATGTATAGAATGTGTGTATATAATGTGTGTATAGAATGTATGTATATAATATATGTATAGAATGTGTGTATAGAATGTTTCATTATGTTTCATTATAATTGAGTAATATATTCTTGCGATAAAGAACCAAAAATCTGGTGACTTACTCCAAACTTGAGTTACATATCCTAACAAAAATTGTTTTTAAGACAGAAGAACTGTATTTATACATAAAAATGTCTTTATTGGATCTCATATGGGTCAAAATTTGTGTACGCAAAGTTTTGAAATAGTGTTATATTGACGTAAAGTTATTTGAACAATCACTTAACGAAAAAAGTAGCAATGATTCTAAAAAATATTGAAAAAACATATTTAAACACAACCTTAAACAAAGATAAAGATATTTCCTGTGTAACCTGTGACATAACAGCACA
>NW_013751750.1:0-1560 GCF_000517525.1 Limulus polyphemus
TTGAATCATTTGGTAGAGAAAATATGATTAAAAGGAAGTAGTGCTCCTTGCTTTCGATCTATCAGATGATATTGTAAGGTACAATATATATGCACTATATTGTATGATTTTCGCCCAATCATCAACAACCAGGATAGTTACTAACAGAAGGATCACTGACTGAAAGGAAATAGCAATCCTTTCTTTCCAAGCTATCAAGTGATCTCCACTTTATAGTGCATACACTACATTTTGTGATTTTTACTTGATTTCAAAGAAGGTAGAACAACTGGTGCCAGTAGATGCTACTCCTAGTACTTCCTTTTCCACATGACTGGAGATGATAAAAAAAAGCTTGAAAAGTCCGCTGTAAGGGTGTTGTGATCCTTGCTTTCTGAGCTCTTGGGTTGTATTTCAAGATACATTGTACGCTTAACATTGTATGATTATCACTTGAACAGAAAGTTAGGACAGATTGTTGGTCACATAGTTGATGAGACCAAAGGATTTGCAATCCTACTTTTCTGAGCTATCAAACAAAGTTCAACTTTAAGAGATAACCATAAGATACTGACTGATAGCTCCGCTTAACACAATTTAGGATGGCTGGTACCAGTAGATGTAATGCCTAGTGCATCAACAGTTTGTACAGTTAAAGATGATAGTTAGGAGTTCTGAAACTAAAGGGCTTTGTGACCCTTGCTTTCTGAGCTACCAAGTGATTTTTCCCAGGCAAAAGAGCTGAGACATTTCATGAGGATCATTCACCTGATATATTTGAATGGTAAGACTCTATGGAAAATACTGCATAATCCTCACTAGGATTTTTGTTGCATATACCTAAAAAGCATATAACGTCTCCACAAGAGTTGGAGGGGATTGATTGAGATGTTTAAGATTATTAAGGGAATTGATAGTACTGATGTACTATCTTTTTTCATACCTAATAGTGAAAATGTTAAGACTAGAGTCTTTGGCAAGGTAGGAGTCATCTTTAGCTAAGACAGCTTTATTTTTCTAACAGCGTAGTTGGCTTTCAGAATGGGTTGCCTTTGGATGCAATTACTTTAAGGGAGTTTAAGGGAAATTTTGATAAATGTTTGAATGATGAGAGCTGACTTTGAGGTTTTTTTCTTCTTCTTTTTAAGCATTTTATTTAATTTATTGGATAGAACAGCCCAAATGCACCCAAATGTCCCTTGTTGTTTTTTAATGTTATGTCATATATATATATATGTTGCAGTAATGGCGTGAATTATTTATGGTGACTTATGAACATTTTTAGCTTTATAGTCTCAGTTCATCCTAATTCAGTCTATAATCATTTATGCCTGAAAAAAAACGAGTGAGATTGTTGGCATACAAATGGCAGCACTTTATTAGACCACAGTTTCCGAGCAGTATCTTCAGAAAGTAACTGAGATGGTTAGAAAATAATTTGAGAAGGGGCCAGAGACAGTCTGTTGTTTCCAGCACGAATTTGGGGCAAAGGACCAGCAATGTCAACAGCTACTCTTACCACTGGTGCGCCAACTTGATATAACTTCATTGGAGCACGTCCCTTATGCTTGAGTCCCCTTT